>NC_066585.1:519077581-519377581 GCF_024323335.1 Lathyrus oleraceus | reverse complement strand
TGCTTATAAGATTGAAATCTGGAAATCTTATTCGGAGGTTTGAGTGACCCAGATGTTGAAGTGTTGGCACGCCTGGGGCACGCTTTTATCTAACAATCTCTTGTGCAGGTGCTGTTAGATATCTTCATTCGCTGACAGGTGGTGATATGAAGCCTTTTGAAAAAAAAAAGAAATCCCCACAGAGTCCAACCAGAGGCAGAGGGATAGAAGAACAGTGAAAGGACGGTAAAGGATTACGACGACGATCCCTGAAAGCTAATCAAGAAGACTCTTCAAAGTCTGAGGACTGGGAAGTTTGTATAATCCCAGGAGTTCGATCCCCGTGGAGTACGGAGAAGTCGGGAATACAAGGTGATGGATCAGAAGAGTTCAGATGAGCCTGGGAGTGTCAGAAGTAGAAAGTCAACACTGTGGTAGGATGGTGAACACCAGTGTTCGACGAATCGAAGGGCGGCCCGTGTCCGATAGGCCGTATTTCCCCAATGGGTTTGAGAGTGTCATCTCCCTAGAAGATTCGAGATCGGTGCCTCCTCAGCAAGCCTGAAGGTTACCATATCCCCAACGGAGTTGTGATTGGTTTCCAAGTCTGAAGCTGTCTTCCCAGCAGAGGTTGTGTTGATGGTTTTCCCTCAGCAAGGTCCACAAGCGGGTCGGGTTCGGCGAAGACTATCCCCAGTAGAGATAAGCATGGGCTGCCTCCCCTAGCAGGGTAATCTCCAAGCGGATCGAGTTCGATGGAGGTCATCCCCAGCAAAGTTTATCGTTCCCCGGCAGGGTGGAAATTGACGTGGTAATGAAATCCTCAACACAGTTCCTGGAGCTCCCCGGTGTTGTCTCTGGAAGAGACGTGTGTTTTATGCATTCATCATTTAGATAAGCATAGCATATTGCATCATTAATGCGTAGCATTTCCATGATCATGGGGCATTGCGCTAAAAAAAACTCTCATGCATCTGCATTGCAAGCATATCCATTAGCCCTTAGCCGTGGTGACCGAGAATGGATTGTTGGAAAGAGTTTAGCATCGCTTGGATCGATTTCAGAATTGGGTTCCCCAGCAGGGTTGAGAGAAGTGTTTCCCCAACAAGTGACTCTTTAATCGAGTGGGTATCCCCAGTATTGTTACTCCCCGATTGGTAGCATCTTGCAAGATTGGGTTGATTCCCCCGGTAGATGTGGGTGTGTTTGATCTCTCCATGTAGAGTCTACCCCTTAAGCAGAAAGTGTCTACCATTTCCTTCTGCACTCCCCACTGAGTTAGATCCTCGTGGATGACGGTTGTTTCCGTTCCCTCCCTGCACGGGATGGGTTTTCCCTATTGAGTTTTTTTCTCATTAGGATGAGTCTTGATTCAGTTTGCCTTTTTGGATCGATCCTAAATTGGCTCCCCGTTGACTGTTCCTTGTACTTCCCTGGGGCATAAAGGAATAGTTGCTCACTAACCGGCACTCATTCATCTTTTCCTCAGCGGAATTTGTGGCCTCTACCTACAAACCGGTAGTTGTAAGTCCTATCTTTGTGGTTTTCTACCTACTAGCTGGTAGTTGTAAAATCCCACGTTCATCCCCTAGCAGAGGTAACCTTTGTGGTTCATTCTGATTGTGGCAGACTTTGCGGTCTTCTACCTTCTACCCGGTAGTTGTAAATCCTTTTTTCTCACTCTGTCTCTCAGTAGACTGTTTGTTGGCCTCTACCTACAAACCGGTAGTTGTAAGTCCTATCTTTGTGGTTTTCTACCTACTAACCGGTAGATGTAATCCCCTCTTTGCAGTTATCAGTACCCAGTTTGCGGTATTGATAGTCTTGTCCCCTCTGGATACTTGCCTTGATCAAGCAGTATTGTCCCTAGTGGGTCTTCCCCTTCCTTTTGGATGCTTGCTCCGAGTAAGCAATTCTATCCTGGGTGGGTCCTCTTTCATCCACCATTTGCTGGTAATGTTTGTAGTTTACCCTTTTGATTGGTCATCTTTGCATACCTATTCCTGGTACCCCGATGCCTTTCTGTTCGGTCGTTTATCCATTTAACAACCTACAACCCGGTTATGGATAATCTTCCATGCGAGTATGTTATCTACGTTTTGACGGCTATAGGTAATATATCTCATGCACTCTCTGGTCAGTCTTTTGATTGTTTTCTCCAGCAGAGTAAGATTCGTATTCCTCGTGGAATCGAATGTCCATCCTTTAACAAGTTTGCTTTCGCTCTCTTCAGGATGAGGTCGGTTGATCTATCCATCTAACAACCTACAACCCGGTTATGGATAATCTTCCATGCGAGTATGTTATCTACGTTTTGACGGCTATAGATAATATATCTCATGCGCTCTTGGGTCGAAGTCGTCCTCCCCAGTTGAGTAAGATTCGTATTCCTTCGTTCGGAATCGAATGTCCATCCTTTAACAAGTTTGCTTTCGCTCTCTTCAGGATGATGTCGGTTGATCTATCCATCTAACAACCTCAACCCGGTTATGGATAATCTTCCATGCGAGTGTGTTATCTACGTTTTGACGGCTATAGATAATGTGTCTCGTGCGCTCTTGGGTCGAAGTTTTGTCCTCCCTAGTCGAGTAAGATTCGTATTCCTCGTGGAATCGAATGTCCATCCTCTAACAAGACTACTTTTCTAGCCCTCTTCAGGATGTTGAGTGTTTTGGAACACAAACCAATTCACGTTTGGTCGGTCACCCGTCTCATACCTACAACCCGGTATTCTTGGTGCTCTTTCCTGTTTGCTCGCTGTTGTGACCTTGATCCCCAGTGAGATCCCCTGCAAGTGTAGCCTTGCCCTGACATGTAGATGTCTTTATCCTGTTAGCACCCGTGTGTTGTTTTCTTTGGTGTCGGTAAACACCATCTTTTGGTGATTTCCCAGTCATGCGTAAGTGTCTGGTCTTCTGTTGATGTCGATAAACATCATCCTTCGATGTTCATAACGTCGTTTCCCTTCCCTAGTGAAGCATTTCTCCTCTCCGTTGGTGTCGATAAACGTCGAGTTTTTCCTGATCATCCGTTGATGATTTAGTTTCCTCCTCTCCGTTGGTGTCGATAAACGTTGAGTTTTTCCTATGCGTCCGTTGGCGTCTAGTTGTACCCTTCCCCATGTGGATTTACCTCTCCGTTGGTTTCGATAAACGTTGAGTTTTCCTCATTCGTCCGATGACGTCTGATTGTATACCCTATTCCCAGTCATTCGTAATGTCTGGTTGATTTCCAGCCAGAATCCCCAATAGACGTCCTATTCGGTTTCCTGTTGTTGTCTCCCTTTCGTCCATTGACGTCTGGTTGAGTTTTCCCATTCATCCGTTGATGTCTGGTCTCCTTCTCCGTTGGTGTCGATAAATGTCGAGCTTCTCCCTTTCGTCCGTTGACGTCTGGTCGAGTCTTCCCAGTTCATCCGTCGTCCGTTGATGTCTGGTCTCCTTCTCCGTTGGTGTCGATAAACGTCGAGCTTCTCCCTTTCGTCCGTTGGCGTCTGGTTGAGTTTTCTCCTTCTCCGTTGGTGTCGATAAACGTCGAGCTTCTCCCGTTCGTCCTTGACGTCTGGTCGAGTCTTCCCATTCATTCATTAATGTCTGGCTACCTCTCCGTTGGTCTTGGTAAACGTCGAGTTTTTCCTGGTCGTCCCAGCTGATTTACCTCTCCGTTGGTTTTGGTAAACGTTGAGTTTTTCCCATTTCTTCCGTTGACGTATGGTTGTATCGCTATCCTTCCAGTCATTCATCGATGATTGACTTACCTCTCCGTTGGTTTTGGTAAACGTTGAGTTTTTCTTAGGTGTCCGTTGGCATCTAGTTGTGATTTCTCTTCCCATTCATCGTTGTGATGTCTGGATGTGACCGTATCCTGTATCCTTTGGAAGGAAAAGAAGAAAACAAAAACTCCCCGCAGTGTGCAAATTTCTACGGTTCTTGGTATTCAATCCCTGTTTACCCTGAAAGTCTGACAGCCGCTGCTCTCATCCATTCGGGTTCCCAGTTGATTGAATAGGGGCAGCTGTAGCACCTCAAATTTGCACCTACCCATTGTACATACATTGTAATCATTAGGTCATTAACATAATATAGTTCATTGCATAGCATTGCATAGCCATTTGCCCAAGTGCAAGTCCAGCTGACAAATTAGGTCAAACTGATCAGGAGATCAGGTCAAGCAAGCAAGCATGTGCCATTTTCATTGAGACAAGGCCCTAGGGTTGGTTTATCAAGTTCATATGGCCTAAGGATCATTTTGAAGTGATTTGGACAAAGATTGGATGATCAAAGCTCAGCAGTCAAGCTGAATTTCTTCAGAAAACCTAGAAAGTCAACTGTGGTCAACTGTGGTCAACGGTGCCTGATTTTATGGATTGGAAGGTGTGAGATGGTTTGAAAGGCTTCAGTCATGTCCATATAAGTCTCATTTGACATTTCAAAGACCAAGGTTGAAGAATTGGAGGTCAGACAAAAAGTTTCCTAAAATGGCAGGTGACCTGTAATTTCAGCTGCCCAAAATGGAAAGTTTTGCTCCTCAAAATTACTTCACCATACAAGCTTCAAATGGAATTTTGTCCAACATGAAAGTTGAAGATCTTGACCTCACCTTTCCAAAAAGTCCAAGAACACTTATTTCCCATGTGTGGTTGGCAAGATATGGTCCAATCATTTTCAGAAAATGCCTAAATTCAAAGTGCCATAACTTTCACATGGAAAGGCCAAATTGGGTGATTTTTCTTTGAGCAAACCATATTTGACATGAACTTTCATGGTGCATTATCACATTTCATCAAAAATCATCATAGCAAAATGGCATTTTTCAAGTGAACTAATTTGCATTTTTGGCATGAAAAGGTGATTTTGTGAATTACATGGAATTTGCACTTGGGACCAATTGCAACACATCCTAAATGTCATTTAGAACTCGTTTGAGCTATTTTTGGACTGATACATTGACTGCATCATGAAAAGGGCATTTTGGCCAAAGATCACAAAAATGCATTTTACACTAATCACTTGAATTTGCCTAAACTTGATTAATTTTTGGATTAGTGTATGTTATAAAGGCTTAATTGTAACAGAAGTGCATAATCACATTTCATTCTTTCAGATCTAAACAAAAAAAATCTCACAAATTCTCTCAATTGTTCACACTTTGCACACACACTTTTTTTCATCATTCATCAAGATTTCTTCCATTTTTCTGCTGTTTCTCTTGTGAATCATCAATTGTAGGTGGAGTAAGACTTCTGTTGAAGCTCACAGTAGAAGGATATCGAAGGATTAGGGCTATGGCTTTTGCATCTTGTACATGACAGTTGAAGATTACCACTAGTGCAAGCTGTTTCGAGTTGGAATCTTGCCTCCATATTCTTGTCCATACCTCAATACGCATTTGTTTCTGGATTTTAAGGCCTGAATTCACCAAATCTACAACTGCACTCAAATTAAGGTTGGAAATCGAACTTCATAATCGCTTAAATTAAGATGTGGATTCGATAGAGCGTTCATTGCTGAGTGATCTGAAGCTTGAATCGTGCATTTTCGTTGGATATTCATTGAGAAATCTAGGATTTAAGTTTAGACGTTAAAACTATTTTTGATCGATTCTTGTAGTGTGTTGATTTCTGGATAATTTCATGGTGATATTGTTGATGTACTAGCTTAGACGGTTCCAACGGTGTATGATTTGTTCGTTTTGGTTGAAAAATGTTCATGTTGATTTTCTGGACTGATGAATGCTATGAACGCTCAAGAACAACTCCAAGAGGCTGTTTGATCCGTGTTTTGCCTTTCCAAATTCGAATTTCTGTTTCCCGCGGATCCCAGCGAATCACGCGTTGCCATCACTTTTAATTAAACGCCGCGTTTTGGTCCTGGCCAGGCGTATTTACGAATCTGCCATTGGCGCCACTTAAATCATTTTCATGTTTAAATGTTTATTTCATTTTTTAGATCAAACTTCAAAAATTCATAAATAAAGATTGGATGATCCAAATTGAGTGAGGATTTTTGTGTTGATCTCCAAATTTTCTCTAGTTTTTTTTAGGTATGATAGTCAAAGTTGTGCCTGGTGGAGTTTTTGACTTTGCCTAATGCCTTTGATCATGTGTGCTTCATGTGTATGTTTCACCATTTTAATCATGAAATCTTGATGCCTTAGCCAAAATGCATGAAATTTTATAGGCATGTTCTTGACTCTTTTCTGGTGATTTTGATGTATAGTTTGCTAATTTTGAGTTCCTGGTTAGAGAGATATGATGTAATCAAGTTGAGTGTGACAATTTGTGTCACACTATGTTATGCCATGTTCATGAATTTTTTTTCCATGCCTATGCTATGTCATTTGCCCTGGATTTTTGCATGTGATTACATATGTATATCTAGTTTAACCATGATTTTTTGTAGGATTTGTTGATCAATTTCCTATTTGATTGGGATTTTTGTTTGCTGTTTAGCCATTTTAGGGTTTTTCTTGAGTGATTAACTTACATAGCTTGTGAAATGCTCATTCCTTATCATATGAAGATGAAATTTGGTGGAGTGATTCTTAACATGTTTAACTTCATTTTGGCTTTGGTCCCATTCATTTCTCATTTTTTTTCACTGTTTTACATTTGCTTGAAGTTGACATATGCTTTGTGGCCTAGTTTGGATTGATTTTTGCATGTCCTGACTTGTTGAATTTAATTTCCCTACTTCCTCTTGTCCAAATAGCATGAAATTTGATATGAAGCTCATTGAATGTGTTCTGTTTAGACTTGAATTTTTGTGGAATTTATTGAGCTGTTTTGGTATTTGTTTGGTTGTGATCATTCTGTTTGCTCATATGTGGTTCATACTTGCCTAGTTTGACTTAAATTGTGCATGAAATGAATTTGGTGCATAGTTTTGATGTGAGACCAATTGGATTCTCTTCTTAATTGATTTATCTTGGTTTTGATTATTTTTCACTTGCTGTTTTGGATTTTTCATCTCCTTTTGGCCCTAGTCTTGGACTAGTGGTTTGTGATCTCACTTTTGAGTTGTGTTTCAGGTTAATAGCACAAATGGCCTTTGCTTGATGGTGTGCATCCATTGGATTTGATTTGTGACTTGTGTATAGCTAATTTTGACTTTGTTTTGCAGGGTTTGATACTTGAGTTTGAGCCTTAGTGGCTTGCACCTTGGTGCATTGGCTTGTGTTTGTCTGTGTATAGTTAATTGTGAACCATTTGCTGTTTAGTTCTGTGATTGGTATACTGATTGTATTTGATTGATTTCAGGTACATTAGTTGCTAATATTGCTTTGCTTTGCTTTATAAGCAATTGGCATTGAGGTATAACATTCTTGTCTCCATGTAGTCTGGAAGACCTGGCCTGTTACTTGGCCAGGCACCTGTCTGAAGTCCTCCTTAAGAGGCGATGTTTGTGCTTGTTTACTTTTGTCCCCAAGCAGGTAAAGACCTCTATGAGGCAATTGGCAGATAAAAGAGATATGCAATCTATCTCCCGCTATTCTGTTGAGTCGTCCCTCTGCTCACACCACTGTGTTGACGCATTGAGGACAGTAACCCAAGATCTTGTACAGTTGTACAGTTGAGTCCGCGTCTTGAGTGTAGAAGGGTTCCCACATTCTGAACCCACGCTCCTTTGTCTGAAGCTCTCCCTGGCCAGGGATAAGAGCTGTGAAGTCTTATCTTCACTCACCTTTCATCTGCTTCACCTTGGCTCTTGATGTCAAGGTTAAGAGTAAAACTCACCCTGTATAGTTGGCTTGCTCTTGCAGCCCCACCCTTGTTTGAGCCTCACTTGTGTGCATATAGTGTGTGTTGTTTGTGATTGTTTGCTATTGCTTGTGCTTTAGGATAGGCTTGCTTCCTGTGCAAGTTAGCTAGGAACCTTAACTTAGGGATGACTTTGCATGATAACATCTAGGCTCGAGTTAGTCTCCCTAGTTGTGTCTCCCTCTGTTGTCTGGTTAGGCTAGCCTTGTGTCCCTTCGTAGGGGAACTACGTCGCCCTGATCCTCATACCAGATGAGGTACGTAGGCAGGAGATGAGCAGATCTCTCCGGGCGCTCTTTTTGTTTTGTCTTTGTGTGTGTCAGGAGATGGATGTAAGACCAGCGATTGGTATTCCGTATCCTTTTGTTGTGTGCTTGGAAGCTGATATAAGTCCAGTGATTGGCATTCGGGTTCCTGTGTGGGTGCGTTTTGGTTCGGAAGCTGATGTAAGTCCAGCGATTGGCATTCGGGTTCCATGTTTGCCCATTTTTGTGTGGAGTTTGACGTAAGCCCAGCGATTGGCAGTCGATTTCCTGTGTTGTTTTGTCTGTGTGCGTTAGCCGAGCTACGAATGCTCTGATTCTCCTTCGTCCAAAGGAGATACGTATGCATAGGATGCGATATCCTAGCGAGCATGTGTCGTTTCCCCAGTCCGAACTACTTAGACTCTGATGTCTATGTTTGATAGACTAAGTAGGCCCAGGATGCGATATCCTGCCGAGTCAGTCTTGTTTGTCTCTTGTGTCTCTTTCAGCCAGTATCTGTGTGTGTGTGAGCAGTGTTTTAGCAACCATTTTCCTTCCTATTGTGCGTGGATCCCGTCGAGTACGACGGATGCGTAGGGGTGCTAATACCTTCCCTTCGCATAACCGACTCCCGATCCCATTCTCTTTGGTCGCGAGACCATGCTTTTTCCAGGTTTACTCTGAGCGTTTCCTTTCACTCTTCTGGGATAAATAACGCACGGTGGCGGCTCTGTTGTTCTTTGTTTCCCGCCGGTTTTTTCGCGTAATGCGACAATAGGCAGCTGGTGGAACCACGATATGGATGACTGGACGTGCGTCAGTGTAAACCGGTAATGGCACAGCTTGTTGGACAGATTGCCCCATTTCGTGCACCACCTCCACTCGGGGGACGAAGTCATAAGGTAGCCCATACAGAGGAAGGGTTAAGGGTAACGTCCTCTGAGGTGGGACTTCCACTGCTAGGCCCATGGTCTCTGAAATCACAGTCGCTTGCGGAATCTCAAACCTGAAGGTTAAAGCTTGCAACATCTCTCGCATCTGGGACATGCCTCCTTTGATTTCGTCTAGTTCAGCTCTAACTCGGGCGCTCTCTTGTTCTTGTTCAACCATCCTCTGTCTTGCTCTGGCGTGAGTATTATACTGGTGTTGAAAATTCAGCGTGAAACTGGTGGAAGAAAGGGCGGAGTGAGACTCTTTTTTTTTTGAAAATGTATGAATGCATGTATGGATGCATTTGTTTGCAAAACTCTTAGTTATCTTTATTATTTATTCCAGCATTGTTAGAATATAAGAACAACATGTAATAATTGAGACCCAAAATGACAACTTTCCTTAATTAAAATCAAATTCGAATACAAAAGGATTTAACTTCAAGTACACATGATTCGAATACAAAAAGATTTAAACACCAACAATTCAAATTCAAGTACAAGTAAACTTAAGTTCTGTCTCAGCTCTTATGATCATAGCCAGATATATGGTGAGCTCATTCATCATTTTCTTGATAAACTTGACGAAATTGAAAACTTGAGGAGGTGTGTTTTCTGGACACATACACCAATCCGCTTCCTGGAGTTTTTCTGGGAGTTCCAACATATCGAGGTTAACAAACCTAGCTAAGTTGCGGAACTTGACGTTCCACTCAACATAGAGCTCTTGGAGTTTCTGGATGACCTTTTGATCTTCATCTAAGGTTGCTCTAGCCTCTCTATACAACCTTTTCCAGAACACACAATCATTCTTTAGGAGTAAGTAGGCTGCATCACCTTCTTGGCTTTCCAACACTGCAAACCTCCTAGTAGCTTCTTCCAACTGGTACCTGAGATGGTGACAGTTTCTTTCAGCTTCTTCCTTTTGGAGGATCTCGCGAGACAACTTTTCCTCGCATTTCTTCAGAGCGTCCCTCAATTCACGGATCTGTGCCTCAAAGTCGAGCTTAATTTCTTTTTTATCCATAAGAGATTTATCCAACATTCTCCCTAGCTCACAGATCCTATACTCAGCTTTCTTGAGCTCTTCCTTCCTGGTTTGGATCACTAATGTGGAACCTATAAGGATATGATCAAGATCATCTTTTTGGTCTTCTAATAGCATGGCTCTCTTGTTGCTATCCTCAAGTTCTTGGGCTTTTCCCTTACGTTCCTCTTTCAAATTCTGATTTTCCAAGATAACTCGGTTCATCTGAATCCGTAATTCAGTATTCTCCAATTCGAGCTCCTTAACCTTAGTAGCGAGTTTCTCCATGTCCTCAGGGAGCATAGGCTCGGGCTCAGGAGTTTTAGGAAAAGCTGAGGCCTTCAAGATGAATGGAAAATGGATTTCCTCAACTCTTTCCTTCACCCATTGAACATAAGGTTCTTTGGCGAGAATGTTTCTTTTTCCAAACTCTTTACCCTTTCTTACAACCTTTAACCAAGCCTTTTGTACTGCTCTTACATCAGGATTGCTTGCTTGGATGTCAGAGAGCACAAACGGATGTAAGTCCTTTGCGTCAGGAGGACCATCCATGGAGTAACCGTGTTGCATTCGAGATAGCATAGGGTTATAATTGATGCGACCCTTGGTACCCAACAACGGTACATTAGGAAATTCCCCACAGCTGACTATAATGTCTGGGGTTTCCCACTCTCGGATATACCATCTGATGGAACTTGCGGTGAGAGAAGCTAATTTTTAAGGAGACTTAAGTTCTTTTGCCACAAAAAGACCTTCTTCGGGCATGTGTTGCATGAACCAAGTGTAAAGCAAAGGAGCACAGCACAACAAAGTTCCACCCCTCCTTTCATGTCGAGCGTGAAGGGCATGGTAAATGTCGGCTAAGAGAAATGGTACTGGATTTCCAGAGAGAAAGACTTCTATGGCTACTTGATCCACAAAATTTTCAACATTTGAGAAGAGCACAATCCCATGGATCAATAAAGCCAAAACAGCATAGAATGCATTCCAATTTCCACTTTTCTTGAACTTTAGAGCTAAATCTTCCAAAAACATCGCGACAAAACCTTCGCAACCCTCTTTTTCAACCCAATTGTCTCGAACAGTCGGGACATTGATACTTAGGGCTGAAGCTATCTTCTTTGGGCCCATATCTTCTTCGAGCTTTGGAAATGGATTAAAATCTTTCAATCTGAGACCCACGATTCTCTCAACTTCTTCCAAAGTAGGAGCTAGCTGGAAATCAGCGAATGTGAAACAATGCAGAGGTGGATCATAATATTGTGCCAGAGAGCCGATAATTCCATAGTCAACTTTCTTATTTAGAAGGCTCAAAATTTTCCCATAGTTTTTTCCGAACTCATCATGTCTGCTGAGAGACAAATCAGAGATCAAACCCTTCAGACTGTCCAACTTAGGTTCCTTGTACTTAAGCGTGAAAGTTTGTCTCATTGAAGTTGTCATTTTCAAGTTCTCAATTCCTGAAACAAATAAGAAACAACTAAGAGCCTGCTTTTTTATGATGTTGATGCAATGTATGAATGTGATGCATTTTTTTTGGTATAGGTTCAATAGGCTTAAGGCATGGATAAGTCTGATTGCTTTGTATAGAACATGGTTCTCACCAGGTATGGTCTAAGTTTTTTAAAAGAGTTCCTAGAGTCATGGATCCATTAGACTGTTTGCTACCTGCGGCAAGTTACTTGCCGGGCATCAACTCCATCTAAAGAATCTACTCTAAGTGAGGTTCTCGCATCGATCCAACGAGAAATACATCTCGCAGACCCACACTACGCAACCATCTTTCCTAGTTGGACAAAGAACTAAGGTTCTACAAATGGTTCTCAGAGTCATGGATCCTAAAGAAAATATCGAAGCTTACGGCAACTTACTTGCCGAGCAACAACATCCTCTCAAGAATCTACTCTAAGTAAGGTTCTCGTACCGACCCAACAAGAAATACATCTCGCGAACCCGCACTACTCAACCTCGTCCTATCTTATGTTTTTACTCGAGACTCGGGTAAAAGTCTTTCACACAAGGTTTGCAATCAGAGTATCCAAGTACCCAAACCATAAGCGAACCAATACAACAGATCCATATCAATATGACAATAGAGATAGTAAAAACAATAAAGAAAAGCCACATAGGTAAATAAACAAAGGCACACAAACGACCTAACTAGGCTTGACTCACTTAGGGACTATTTTCCCTAGCAGAGTCGCCATCTGTCGCACCTTGAAAAATGGGGATACGACTTTAAGCGAAGCATGATCGCACGCTCGCAATGATGGACTGAACAGAGTCGCCACCAAACTTTATTTATTCCTAAAAAGGAAAGGGGAAATATCGATAAAACCTCTAAAAGAAAGGATAAGATATGGTCATCGCAACCAATATCCAGGTTCGGGAGTCGATTACGCAAGGGGAAGGTATTAGCACCCATCACGTCCGTTGTACTCAACGGGAACCATTAGGTTAGTTGTGTGCGTTAGTGTTAGTTGAAATATTAGGCTTTTCAAGTTATTAGGTGGGAAAGGAAGAATAGAAGAGAGAAGAATGTTTTTGGATTTTTGACGAAGGACTAAACCTAAGTTTTTTATTAGTGGGCCTGACAAGATTTACAAATCCTGCTCCTACGTATCTCAGATAGAGAAATCAAGGCTTACGTAGTTCTAGGTAGAAAAATGTTTGTTTGTTGGTCGATTTTAGCGAAAGCTACTTTGTTTCAAATCGACGAAAACATTGTTGGACTACCCAAAACAGGTGGAGAAACATTGCCTTGCATTGTTTTGAAACAAAGTACCTTTCGTTTGTGAAAAGGTTTAAGAGATCAATCGCACGGCGGCGAGGAAAGAAATTGATTGATTTGATGTGTTTTGAATAATGGCGAGAACTTGGATGAGCGAGATATACATCTCGAATCCTAGTCTCAGGAGTGCACGGTATACACCATGTTCCATTTCCATCTTTATTGAAAAAGTATTAAGGTAGGAATTAGGTATTTTGAAGTTTGAAAGACGAGTACTTGTGACTTACAAGCTCTTACAGCTTAGGTCTAATACTCGGGACTACGTCTGGACATTCCACCCAGGCAGTCTGTTTCTTTCCAATATTGCTAAGAAAATGATTCGAATATTTACGAATGTTTTGGAGGGAAGACGAATATTTATGGCTTACAAGCTCTTACAGCTTGAGCCTAATACTCGGGATTACGACTGGATATTCCATCCAGGTAATCTTTTTCTTCCAACTTTATTAAGAAAAAGATTTGAATATTTGGAGTGTTAAAGAGAAGACGAATATTTACGGCTTGCAAGCTCTTACAGCTTGAGCCTAATATTCGGGATTACGACTGGACATTCCATCCAGGTAATCTTTTTCTTCCAACTTTATTAAGAAAATGGTTTAGATATTCATAACTATTTTGGAGAGAAGACGAATATTTATGACTTACAAGCTCTTACAGCTTGAGCCTAATATTCGGGATTACGATTGGATATTCCATCCAGGTAATCTTTTTCTTCCAACTTTATTAAGAAAAAGATTTGAATATTTGGAGTGTTAAAGAGAAGACGAATATTTACGGCTTGCAAGCTCTTACAGCTTGAGCCTAATATTCGAGATTACGACTGGACATTCCATCCAGGTAATCTTTTTCTTCCAACTTTATTAAGAAAATGGTTTAGATATTCATAACTGTTTTGGAGAGAAGACGAATATTTATGACTTACAAGCTCTTACAGCTTGAGCCTAATATTCAGGATTATAACTGGATATTCCATCCAGGATAATCTTTTTCTTCACGTTTTAATTAGAAAAAGATTTTGAATCTTGGATTAAAATAATCAAAGTACAGAGGTTTGAAATTATTGAAAGTTAAGTTGATGTTGCTTAAGAGCTCATTGTGAGAAGGCCCAAGAGTAAGCCATGTGAGGTTGATGGCGATGCTTAAAAGAAATCGACTTACAAGGGTATGGAAATGGGCTCGACGTCGAGTCGAGAATCAGGTGATATTTATCATTATTATTTTTTTGAATGGTTTTTCTTTTTATCAAGGAAAATGAGATGATTTATCATGATCCTTAGACATAAAAGATAAATAATTCACCTAAATACCAAAGAAAGAATAATCACCTAAGTCATATTAAAAATAAAATAATAATAAAAAAATGAATAAACAATAGAAACATGTTAGTTAAGTACTAAGACTAGATAATTAAATGTGAGAATTAAAGGAAAATATGAGACAGTCAAAATATTGGAGAACCAACACGACACGACTGAGTATCGAACCCAGGACCAAAGAGAAGGTGGATTATCTCCATCTCCACCAGGCCAAGACCTGCTTACTGCTAGATTAAGACCAACAAAAACTATGTTCTAACTGAAAACTCCCCAAGGGAAAAAACGAGAAAGGCCAAACATTGGTAAGTTTGTTTAAGGCCCATGAACCTAAATCTCAACTTGGGTAGTTGAGGCCCACTTCAGCAAAGTCCAAGGGCGAAAACGGCAGGGAAGTACAACGGTCACATGGGAACTCAGACAAATGTGAGGGAGCGCCGAACAAAGTAGTCGGCTTTGAGAATAATCACTTCCGCCTCAAATCTTCTTCTCTTCTTGAGACATTCATCTCCTCCCTCACTCGAAACAAAAGCAAACTTACAGATTAAACCTAAATTGTTACTCCTATCACAAACCAAACCCAACACTAAAAGCACGCAAAGGCAAACGACATCATCAAAATCCTGAACCCTAAACAAATAGGGTCGACCTTAAATACTGAAAAACAAGAAGGGACAATCACTTACAGAGAAGTGAATCAAGCGTGAAAAAAAAACATTACACATACATTGTAATACATTCGGTGGCATCAACATGAATCCAAGTATGACATGATAAAGAAGAGAAAAAGAACTACCAGCTCGAGATTCTTCAGAGGCAGATGAATAGGTATGTGTTCTTCCACTCTTCTTGTTTCTTCGGATCCTATCCTTTCTGGTTTTTAGCGTCTCGCCGTCAGAGGAGAATCTTAGGGTTTTTGGCTAATGCTCTTTTTCGTATTGAAAGTTTTTAGGGTTTTTTGCTTTTGAACAGTAGTCGCGCTCTCCTCTAAAATTAGGGTTTGTGTGCTCTTATATGCATGAACACCATGGACCACAGGAGTGAATTCGTAGTCTCATAGTACGGAGTTGCCTGAGGAATTTTGTCTTCTTTCAACAGGTGGTCCCTCCTTCAATCCTTTCCATCTCCAAACTTCACCACTGGTAACAGGTGAATTTACCGCTGTAAACCCACTAAGACGAAAATAGGATGTATTTTTTATGTAAATTAATCCCTGTGTGTTTGTTGTTGCAGCAACTTCCATGGTCTTGGAGAAGTCAATGTTCGATCCATGGATTCCGTTTGAAGTTAACAAGTTTCTATGGATGATCTGAAGGCCAAAATTTCACCTTCACTTGCTTGTACACGCTCAATGTTGCCCCATTAAGCTTGTTCATTCGAAGCTTCAAGACTTGAAGACTGACAAAATTTCCAAGTTCTGGTGGCAATGCAACGGTCAATTGATTCTCAGCCAAATTCATCAAGGCCAATTTCTTACTATAACCTGATTCAGGAGGTATCAAACTTGTCGAATGATTATTATCCAGCTCTAAGTATGTCAAATTATGCCCGACTTCATTGCAGGTACTCGAAAGAACTTCTCCTGTCAAGGAATTTACACCTAAACTTAACCTGACTACATCATGTGAAACGTTTACAGGTACAGGCCCTTGCAACCTGAGTCTTGACTATTGTGTGGTTTGGTGCAACATGTATCTCATTCACAAGCATTTGTAATTCCGTTTGAAACATTTTCGTGCATGGAGACGTCTTTTTTAAGAGAAGTATCCAGGACATCACATAGACGAGCAAAACTTTGGTGAGTATCCGTTGCAATGGTTTTATGTCTATTGTTAATGGTTTAATGTGCATCTCATTTGGCTTGTTTGGAAACCAAAACCTGCAGGGTTGAGGTATGCAGCATGGCTCGATGACGAGTCGGTTTGTGGATAGTCACGACATATGACAAAAATGGTTAACTTCTTATTCTCTAACCACCCTTCATGTGCATTGCAGAGCTGGTGAGTTTATGCAGAAATGATCTTTGGTTGGTCCTTTGTAGATCACGCATGCATTGGAAAGAAGTAGCATGAAGACTCCCACTTGCACCTGCTGGAGAATTAAATTGTTGCTTTTGAAACAGGGACCAATGACGACTGTGCGGTGGTGTTTGAACCTCTAGTACCAGTTTGATCGCCAATTCTACCCACATGAATTGTGTGCTCATTAACTTTACTCAATCTTTTATCAGTATCGTTAATTGAGAGGTTGATGTCGTTGTCCAAACCTCTGAAATATTGGAATCCAGGCAAGTAAGAGTAACCCTCTAAACGATAGAATGCAAGTAACTGAGCCTTAACTATTAAAAGCTCCAACCGATCAAAGCCTCCCGTTGGAAACTTGGATAAATCTTTCAAATATTGCATAAGCTTCTCAGGTAAAAAAGAGCTAACACTTGAAGATTCATCAACTCTGTTTGTGAAATTTGGCTCTGGTTGAATCCCACAGTTTTCAATAGTCTAGTGTACATTGCAAGTTTGCTTTCATAAGTTAAAACTTGAGTTTCTTCACCTGTTTCAGGTAGCATTGTAGCAGAAATACTCCAGCCTGAATTTCAGGCTGTGGCGGCTAGAAGAAATGCAGAATTGGCATGGCTTTGAGATGCAGGGAATAGCATTTGGAGGAGGTTCCACGTTGTGATTAGCAAATAGTTTGTCGGCTTTGCTTTCATCATCATGTAAAATAACAGCTTTGTACAATTCTGTCATAATTATATACAAGTCATTTCATTTTTGATAGGCTTATGGTTAGAATCCTTTGACCAATTCAGAAACATCCAGGTTTTCATTGTGATTCGGTTTTGATTGACTTATTTGCTTTAACCACCTAAAAGTCATAACCTTTGAGCCATTCTGCAATTTTCTTTTTCTGCAACCAAAGTGCAAGGACCGGCCAACAAGCGTGAACAATGGCATGAGCTGTTATACTATTCATGTGCAGTATCAGCACCCTGTTTTGGGAAATTCCTAGGCAATGGAACTCCATTAATATTGAGTGTGGTTGATCATGAGAAGCCACAGGACCTTGTGGTGTTACTGTTGCAGCAAAAATCAGAACTTGTATATTCTGTTTCGGCAACAATATTAGAGTTCGATGAGGCATCCAACTCTACCGGGGTTGATTGTGGCTGATCATTCTTTTTCACAGTAGTATTTTGAGAAAGTGAGGCTGAAACATGTTGAGACTGTAACTCAAAACTAGATCTTTCAGCAAGAACTGGTGCTATTTCAGGTGTTTGCACTAGAGCTTTGACCGAAATCGACACAGTATTGACCTCAATTTTTGATGATTTCACAACCCTTCTTGTCCCATCGTTCGTCTTCATGTACTTACCTCCTGTTGTTCCTTCAATCTCGTGTTTGAAACCATGACAATTGGCATCGGTGTTATCCATGACTTTACTTATATTAGACATTTCAGATGGAACTTTCTTTTTCTTGAAACTTGAAGTTTCATTTTTCACATTCTCTACCTTGAAATCAAGATCCTTTGCACGAGTGTGATGCCTTTTCCTTTTAGAAACAAACAGCAGGAACTTTCTTAGGTTGAACTACTGGATTATTTTGAGAACTTTGACTATGTCTAATCTCTTCTCCATTTGAAGTTTTATGTTCCATTGATTTCTCACGTACTTCTAATAACCTTCCTTGATGTCTCTTTCCTCTATTATGACCTTCCATACACTTGGGATTCAAAATAAGATCACAAACTTCACAGTATAAAAGCGGTGGTAAGCAATTCTTATTAGCATTTGAAATCTTGTTCTGCCAAATGATGGATGGAACACTTCCACTCTGTCTTCATCTCTCAAAGCAAAACCCAAATTATCGTAAGTTTCCAAAATCTGGGGGTCACATGCAACAATTTGTTTGTAGTGTAAAATTGCCATGTCCAGTCGACCTTGTTCACAAGGTATACTGGCCAAAATCCTGCTTGTTTTATTTCTTTATGGATAAATGATATGGTAAATGAAAACGTCCATTAAAAGGTTTATGGATTAATTGTAATGTGAAATTGGATGATTGGTTATTTGAATGGATACAAGGAAGAAAAATAGATAATGGATCTGGAATGAAACTTGGATTTAAAAAAAATGGACTTAAGATATGGATATCGAAACATATGATGACCAAAAACAAAAACGTTTTGCACTCGACACATAAATTCAATTAAAAAGGAGTGAGCACTAAGAATATGACAACGTAAAAGCAAACGGTCACATGGATGATATATTGGAACAAAAAATATAATGTTTTTATGAGGGAGACAAAACGTGGGTTGGATTTAGACATAAGAATGAAAGTCATGATATTCCACCAGATCCTATCAAATGAGAAAGAGATTCTAAGTCTTGCTCGACTATGGAGATCAAACATCCAAGGTCGAATGAAAAGGTGAAAATCTGAAAGTTATAGAACGACAAGCGATGGTAATGTCTAAACAAAAAAAAGTGGGTGGACAGCCTCATGACCAGATGAAATGGGCCTGAGGAGGAATGCAGATGAATGATTGATTGGGAAAAGTTTTAGGGCCAAAATCAGGGTATGACAAGCAGTAGCACGTGAACGCCAATACTGTTCAGTAAAAACAACCATACCAATACACCATTTTTGAGTCGAACTACGAAGCTCTGACTTCCCTATTGCACGTATGGGGATACGTAGGCTGAAGGGCCCAAATCCTTGGCGAGCACACTAAATTAAAACTTATTTTCTCTCCCGTCTCATCTCATTCCCGATAGCAAGCAACTTACAGATAAATAAACATCCATACGTATTTGATACGAGCAAGCGGTTCCCATGGAGTACCATGGATGTGAGGGGTGCTAATACCTTCCTCTTGCATAACCGACTTCTGAATCCGCTCTTGGTCGCGAGACCGTTTCTCTCATTTGGGGTTTTATCGCTATTTTCCCTTTCCTTTGGAATAAATAAAATACAGTGGCGACTCTATATTTTTCGCGGCGCTTCAATCCCACATCAACTAGAAATAGAGGAAATTTGTGTATATAAACAAGGTGATTTATACTCCCATTACCATAAGCTTTTGGTGGATATGTGGTGCCAAGGTCTTTTAAATTTTAAATTTTGTCCAATTAACACTATCAAAGCTTCCTAGAATCCCCGACATTTTCAACAAAGAAAATCGATTTATGGGAAATGTTGATCAACATATAAAGAACCATGTAATGACAAAAAAAAATCAAAGGACAAAGGCAAAGGCTTAAAGACAAGGGAAATTTGTGTGAATATCACCAACCCATTCTAGAGAAAAAACAAGTGTTGAAAGGCTCAAATGTGATTCTTAGACAAAGTAAGATCATAGATGGAGTTAAGCTCAAACTCTGCCATAAATGAAAATTTAAGGAACATATGAAGAAAAAAAGGGAAAGGTCAATCCCACCAAGGAAATGCATCAAAACTAAGGTGTAAAAATCGAAACTATAAAATCTATTTAAGGTGTAGAGAAAAAAGCAAAGAAATCAAGCAGAGATAGACAAAGATAACAACTCCCAGATAGCTCAAGTTAGATGGCAAGCTAATAAAGTTTGAGAATAAGCATTAGAAAAATTGAACTGCAAAGAGTTAAAAAGCGAAAAGTTCAAATTAATAAAGATGACTTTATTTATATAACAACCCTAAGTTATATTTAGCAATCACATATAGACATTTGGTGTAAGTTAATCATTACAAGTAAATTTTCCAATGCCATAATGATCACACCCACAACACATGGAATATGTCACCCATTAATCGTGACTCATAGCTAAAAACCCCTGGGACAAGTTAGAATGTATATTTTGTCATACTAAATTCCAAGAGTGAACAAAAAAAACATGGATAACCTAAAATATCCTTCAACTATGTGGAGATTCCCAAACTATAACTTGTAACATAACAAAATTCAATAGGCCCAAAATCTTCTCGATAATCAATATGTATTAACCAAAATAAGAGGATCTAAGTTACACAACTAATGACACTCTTTCATTACATGTTTTTCGTCGAGGAGACAAAGAAAAACAAGTCAAAGAGGATCAAATTTGATGAATAATGGTCAAAGAACGAATCAAAAATGACCAAGTATGAAGAATTTGGGACTTAGAAAAATTTGGCTAAAAAGGGAGCAAAAGCGAGAAAGCTACTGGAATTATTATGCACTGCATTTGTCGGATTGTAGTTGGAATCTAGAATGGTGGTCAGGTAAACCAAATTTCATATGGTGATGTTTACTTGTAATTGTTGCAACTTTTATTTTTTGGAATTTGAAATGCAGGCAAGTCACTTGATGACAAGCAATTGTTAAAGTTTCAGGTTATAATGAAACTCTATCATTGCATGTTTTCCATAGAATAAACAAGGAAAAACAAGTCAAAGATGATCAAATTTGATGAGTAATGGCCAAAGAACGGAACAAAAATGACCAAGTATGAAGAACTAGGGACTTAGAGAAATTTGGCTGAAAAATGAGCAAAAGCGAGCAAGCTACTATGATAATCACGTGTTGCATCATGTGCTATTATACACGCGATAGAAAAGAGGAAGAGTGGCATCACGCACACGGAAGAAATCCCAAAGTGACATCGCAGACACGATGCAGTCTATTGCATGCACGATGAGCCCTTTTTTTTGGGCGATTTCTGAAGCATTCTAGTGCGATTTGATGGCTATAAAAAGGAGGACTTTGGGCTTTTTTTTTGGGGGGGGGGGGTTGTGGTTTTGACTAAAAGTGATGGTAAAGAGTACTGGGGAGGCGATTTTGAGAGGATTGAAAGTCGTTGGAGGCCAGTTCTTCAAGGAGTTTCATATGAAATCTTCATCTTATAGCTTGGTATTTAATTATATCGTTATGAGTAGCTAAAATTCTCTATGTTAGGTTTTGTATGATGAACTTATTTGGAACCTGTTGGAACATATGGTTAATTTGTCAATGCATGAATAATTAAAGTTATATTTCTATTTAATTGTCTCTTAGGCTTAATGCTTTTTATGTGAGATACTCATTTAATCTGATTATGTGCGCATAAGGAATACTGACAATTAGTTTATGCGTTGGAACAAGGGAAATTATTGTGCTTACCCTGGTTGAATAGAGATAGGAGACCTCTAGTAGTGGCATTTGAGTTAATGTATTGTTGCATTGCCTAATTTCACTTATGCTGGTTGAATAGAGATATGAGACTTATAGTAGTGACATTTGAGTTAATGTATTGTTGCATTGCCTAATTTCACTTACGATGGTTGAATAGGGATATGAGACCTCTAGTAGGAATTAATGAACTATACACCA
This sequence comes from Lathyrus oleraceus, assembly GCF_024323335.1. Lineage (NCBI taxonomy): Eukaryota > Viridiplantae > Streptophyta > Magnoliopsida > Fabales > Fabaceae > Lathyrus > Lathyrus oleraceus. The sequence goes on along the minus strand of NC_066585.1, from coordinate 519,356,209 downwards.
AGGGATTATGTATAATGGTTTCGTTAATTATCTGTGGAAATATAACGACTTTCTCATTGATGTAATGCATCAAACATAAAAAGCGGATAAATAAGGGATTATATACAAAACCTAACTGCTTTCACATTTTTTCAGAACAAATTTTATTTTTCGCAATCAAACCCGGACCCCCTCCCCCCTAATTGTTACTTTATACAACATTCACAAATATTTTTTTGTTATATAAAAGTCTCTGTGAATTCGATATCTTTTTATTACTGTGACACTATCGGTACAACATTCGAAAATTCATCGAGTTTTTAGCGTTGTTGTTGGGGACTGTGGATAATTTTAACAAGGCAACATTTTAATTTTTTTTTTTAATTTTAATTTTTAATTTTAGTTTTTAATTTTATTCTTGTTTAATTTTTTTTATCTAGTGCAGTGCTACTAAGGTATTCTTCTTTTTATATCGTAGGCGAGGTGAAGACAGACATGCAAGACGAAATCTATGCTAACTTGGCGATGTTTGAAGCTTATTCAAAATAACTTGCAGCAAAAACTCTATTTCAAAAAAATGCGAGAATTTATTCAGAGCCAAAGCCTTACATCAACACTGAGCATCCATGGAAGGAGAATTCATCATGTCAACTTGAAGAAACCTTGACTCGGTTTATAAAGATGACTCAAGTTAATTTCGAGAAAATTAAAAGGCATCAAGAAATTTTGTTGAGTAAAATGGAAACATCCTTCAAGAATTTAGAGATGCAACTTGGTCAAGTATCTAGACAATTAACATTAAAACTGAGATCTAGTGGGAAATTCTATGAAAATATGTTAGACATTCCTAGAGATGCGGAAAGTGAAAGAGAAGTCAAATAAGAATGTGAGGTAGTCGATGAAGAAGGAGTTGAAAAAGAGAAAGAAGAAGAAAAATGCACACCAGCTGATAAAGAAATAGAAGCAAGAATGGAAGAAGCGAAGGTGACAAATATATGTGAGAAAAGAATAAGAATGCAATATGAGTATTATATAGTTTTAGATGAAGCTCCAAATTCAATAATTCGTTTAGACGTAAATATCCAACAATAAAATATTCAGCAAAAGAATATTTCCACTTATAGCAAAAAGGGTGATGAAAGAGGAGAAATATATGAAGTATTGGATGAGATTTATACCTTATTCAATACTATCAAGCTGAAGAGAATATGGAAGAAAAATCTTCGATTCCTTAAAGTAATGGAATTCCTACCAACCAAGAGGAAGAAAAAGGATGATGTTCTTTTTGTGTCATATATGTCACCCTAATAAAAAATTGAATGGTTAAATTTTGGACCTTAAAAAAGAGCTTAATGGGAGGTAACTCTTATTTTCTAACACGTTTCTTTGTTTTTGTAGAATCTAATTTATGTTGGTAGTTAGATTCAATAAGAGCAATTATCCACTCTCGCACGTTTCTCAAACACTATCTATGTAGTCTTTAGTGAATGCGATTGCTTTTGCTGCTTCTCTCAGATTTACAAAATTTGCAAATTTAGCATTTAATAGATGAAAATTGATCATCAGGAAAAAGAATTACGAATAGAAAGCAAAGGATAAAAAAGGAATCAACAGACTCGTACTTAGCCTCCATATACCTAAACAAGTAAGGTTTGAGCCAAATAACTTCCATTATTTACTATTCCTTTTACTGAGTGTAAACATGCATTATTACTTTAGCAGGTTTGAACTCCCTCTGATTCAACTTATCTGGTATGATTTACACACGCAGAGGCAGTTGTTTTATATAAACTCTGATCCTTTTTAAAACCACCTTGTCTCACCTCGAAAAATGAGAACACGACTTAGCGAAACGCAATCATATGCTCGCATGATGGACTAAACAGAGTCGCACCAAACTTTATTTATTTCTAAAAGGAAAGGGGAAATATCGATAAGACCCAAGAAAATAACGATAATGATTATGGTCGTCGCAACCAATATCGGGGTTCAAGAGTCGATTACGCAAAAGGAAGGTATTAGCACCCCTCGCATCCGTTGTACTCGACGGGAACCGTTAGGTTAGTTATACACTTTAGTGTTATCTTAGAAATGTTAGGCTTCTCGAGTTATTATGAGAAAAAGAATAATAGGATTAAAAGAAAAGAGAATATATTTTTGGATTTTTTGCAACGAAGGGCACTAAACCTAAGTTTTTTTTTATTAATGACCCTGACAAGATTTTGCAATCCCGCTGCTACGTATCTTAATTGAGAACTCAAGGCACATGTAGTTCTGGGTAGAAAATGTTTGTTTGTTGGTCGATTTTAGAGAAATCTATCCTGTATTAATCGATTAAGAACTTTGTATTACCCAAAACAAATGAGCAGCAAACGTATACCACATCGAATGGATTTACAAATCAACATTCGGAAAAACGTCACTTATCTCAATTCAATAATTATGGATGGAGCATTGTTTTACATCATCTTAAGACAAGATGTATTTCGTTTATGAAAAGGATTTTAAAGATCGCACAGCGGAGAAGAAAAGAGTTTGAGTAGTTGGATGTATTTTTGGGCTTGAAAGACAAGTGTTTATGACTTACAAGTTCATACAACTTGGTTCAAATACTCAGGACTACGTCTGGACATTTTATCCAGGTAATATTTTTCTTCCAATTTTATTTATGAAAATGGTTTGAATATTTACAAGTGTTTTAGAGGAAAGACGAACACTTATGGCTTGCAAGCTCTTACAACTTGGGCCTAGCATTCGGGACTACATCTGGACCTTTCACCCAGGTATTCTTTTTCTTCCAATTTTATTTATGAAAATGATTTAAAATTAAATTAAAAGTGATTAATGTAGAAAGGTTAGAAATTAATGAAAATTAAGTTGATATTGCTTAAAAGCTCATTGTAACAAAACCCAAGAGTAAGCCATGGGACGGAAACCAACCAAAATCAAAAGCAAACTGAATTTAGCTCTAAGCGAACTAGAGTGAACTCATGTATGAATCACTCCATAAGTTGAGCAATTGAATCTATGCGTCAAGCGGTTCTATTAAAGTTAAATAGGATTTTAACTTCAAAATCGTAATGCAAGAAAGATAACAACAACCAAAATTGTTTTACATCATCATATGAACATGGATAGAGATAACTTAACTAAATCAACTAAGCTCATGAAAAGTGACTAATCAAATAAATTTCATTTTCAAAAGAAAAACAAAACAAAATAAAATTTATTAATCAAACAAACATTTAAAATATAAACAACTAATTAACTATTAATTTATTAATCAAATAAAAAAATAAAAAAATAAAACACATGGGTGCAACCATGAGTATGAGGGTATTTGAATCTTTATGGGCCTAAAGCCCAATCTAAAAAAACTACTTAAAAGAAATATAAAAAAATAATAAAATAAATGTAAATGAAAATTAAGGAAATGGTTAGAAAAGAAAATCAAGTGATGTAGTCAATGTACACGGTGGGCTGTGCCCCACATGTCTTTTTCTTCTTTTTTTTTAATTAAAAAAACAAGAACCAATAGAATGGTGACAAGTGGCAATGATTTGAAAACAACAACAAAAAAATCAAAGTGGATACCCTCCTCTCTCATTAGTGTTTTGCAAAACCAGTAAAGAAACAACTTCTTTGCATGAATGAACAAATGATCTTCAAAAACAATAACTTTCATCTCTCTTTTGTAGCAACATCAACTTTAAATCAAATAAAACAATTTCTTTCTTAATCCAAATCAAGCAAAATCAACCAAATAAACTCAAACATAACCTTTAAAACATCCACAATATCTCAAACAAAGAAAAAGAAAACAAAACGTAAAATAAAGAGAGAAGAAGAAAGAGCTACCGAATCGAAATCTGGTGGCGGTGTAGTGGCAGCTGAAGGAGGGAGGTTTTAAAGTGAGGTGAAAATTTTGGTGGAGCTTAGTTGTTATAGTTGAAGTTTTTTTGAATTTATAGGGAAGATGAAGATGGAATATTGCCGAGGGAAGGAGTATTCACGTCAAAATTCAGAAGAAAAACCAAGTCCTTCATGTTTTCTCTCTTCAACCGCTTTTCTTAACTTTTATTTTTTTTCTTCTTTTTATGATATTATGATATCTGAGAAATACCTGATGGTTTGAGAGTAGCTTAGAGGAAAATAAGAGATATGCTGAGAATGAAAGATGATAAATGATGAGGCGCCGCTTATGGTGTACGATTGGTGTAGGTTTTCTTCTGTTCATGCATCGGCCAACTACATAGTAGATATAGTAAGATATGTAGGGTTTTTAATATTTTAATATTTCCAAAATGCCCCATTAAACTATTATTTTGTGACAACGTGAATTAAAACCAATTAATCAAATAAATTTCAAACAAAATCGAATAATAGAAAAAATCATATTTATTTTTCATGAACATGTTGACAAAAGATAAAAATATACGGACTCAAAATAAATAAAAGTCGGACGCAAAAGTGTTCGAAAAATTAAAATGAATGTACCAAAATGATCAGCGCAAAATAAACTTCCCGGAAACATACAAGTTTTGAGCAAATTTTGAAATGAAAAATGACCGATTAAAATGCTCAGACTGAACAAAATGCGACCGAAAAATAGTTGAAAAAATAAAACAAGCACGCCAGGTTGAGCTACATGGACCGTACATTAATAAAACTGACGTCTGCAAGCTCGAATTTGAAATTTTTTCGTCTACTAATTTCAGCACATTTGAGAATCAGTTTGACCGACCTTTCTGTAGATTTGAAAAAACAGTTTTGGTCAATATTTTAGGCAATGTGTAATATGAAATGCATGCTAGGATGTGTAAATGATGCAGAAGTCAAAATGGTTGTATTGATTAATTGAATGAGGGGCAAAATTGGGGTATGACAGTTGCCCCTATTTAAGTATCTTCAACTAGAGAATATGAAGAATGTTAATCTTCATATGATCGTGGCGGGAGATAGTTAAATACTAAAAAGACCTTAATTTTGTCCCTAAATGTAGATAATATGAAATGCCATGAATGCATGAAGAAATTTTTTATTTTGATTTGCTAGGGATATGATATGAGATGAACCCTAACTTTTGTGATGGATGAAGAATGACAAATGGACTTCTGGGGTATGATGGGGACATGTTATAATGTTGGTCCACAGGAAACAAAAATGAAGGTGAAAACTTGTTAGGGATAAAAATCCTACTAGAGGAAAGACAACTTAGGCATATGCAAAGAGATTTTAACAACAGGTTCGTACATGACCTAAAAGACACCAGAATTTTCAAAGAATTTTCAACAACAGGATAAAACATGACCTGACAACACTTGACTATTCAAAGAGTGCTCAATTTTTAGGTTCAAACATGACCTAGAAACATTAGGGAATATACAAAGAAGGTTTGAACAACAGATTCATACATGATTTGATGACAGCCTGAATATCAAGGAAAGTTTAGTCAACTGGTTCATACATGACCTGACAACACTGGAAAAAAATCAAAGAATTTCATCAATAGGTTCATACATGACCTGACCATTGGAATATTTAAAGAGTTTCAATAATAGGTTCAAACATGACCTGACAATGCTAGGGGATATCAAAAGTTTCTATCAACAGATTCAAACATGACCTGACAATAATGGCAGACATATAAAGAAAGTTCCATCAACAGGCTCATACATGACCTGACAACATTTGAAAATTCAAATTATTTCAACAACAACTTCAAACATGACCTGACAATACTAGAAAATCATGGAAGCTTTAATTAATAGGTTCTTACATGACCTCAACATTAGGATATACAAAGAAAGTTTCACCCATAGGTTCATACATGACCTGGAAATACTTGGAAAAATCAAAGGGAGTTTTATCAACAGGTTCATGCATGACCTGACGACACTAGAAAATTCAAAGAAAGTATATCCATATGTTCATGCATGACCTGATAATTCTAGAGGTTTTACAGAGGTTCTAACAACAGGTTTGTACGTGACCTGAAAACACTAGAAAACCCAAAGAAAACTTCAACAACAGGTTCATACATGGCCTGACAATATCAGAAAACATACAATGCACGTTTCATCAACAGGTTCATACATGACCTGACACTTTACATCTGACAGTTCTGGAGATTTCTCACAAGAAATTCATTCGATCAAATATTTTGGAGTTTCCTAATAGGGAATTTAAGCAAAACAAAGATAAATAGGAGTCTTCTTATAAGTAGATCATCCACGCAAAAGGCTACGATGATTCTTTACAAAGAAATCAAATAAAACCAACATCATTGGAGTTTTCTAACACGAAAAAACTCTAAGCTTTTGGGAAATACTCAAGATGATGAGTCATACATGACTTTCACGGAACCATCCGAAAAGACAAGGTAATCAAACTCTCTATACGTGCCAACAACAATTGGACTTTTACCGTAAGCAATGGATTACAACTAGCTTTTAACGAATAGGTGCCAACAACAATTGTATTTTAACCGTAAGCAATGGATTACAACCAGTTTTTAACGGATAGGTGCCAACAACAATTGGACTCGATCGAAGGCATTAGTAAAACAATTACTGACTACAACGGAGTTTACCTGCAACAACTAGACTTGAAATGATGTTGGAAACAACCAAACTTCAGATACAAATTACGATTGTATTTACAAACAGAGTGACAATGATGCCAACGACAATTGGATTTTAAATGAATTCTAGTAAGAACTGAGCTTGGAATAATGCTAGTGACAGCTGAATATTAAGAGACATCAATGAGCCTAGAAATAATGTTAGGGAATGGCATAAAGGCTCTGGAAGTGTGTCAGAACAAAAATGACATGTCCGAGAATTCATTATAGAGTAAAAGAAATGAATTCTGGAAATGCATTAGAGTTACAAGTGATATTCTGGAACTACGGCAGAATACAAACACATCCAGTAATACATCAAGGAAATTCTGGAAATACATCAGAATACAAGACAGACATATTCGAGAATACATCAGATAGGTGGGGGAACATTTGGAAATACATCTGACAAGTTATGGAAATACATCAATAACAAAAGGAGTAGTTCGAAAATTCATCAAATAATCCAAAAAGCAATTGAACCTCATGGATTTTTTTTTTGATAGGTGCCAATTGAGTTGGACGTAAAAATGACTGCAAAAACATGATGATGGTTTAACGGCACCAAAGATAAACTGGAATTAGAGATCAAAGGATATAGGATCAACAACAAGACATGAGTCAATGCAAAATGAACGCGAAGTACATTTTGAGTATGCATTATTTGAATTTGTTTTTATGCATGATATATGAATGATCATTATATGAAAATGCTAACACTTGATTGGAATGGGAGTTTGTAAAGGATTTTTATGGAGGTCATGATTCCTCAACATCGAGAACTCAACCAAATATTTTATGATAGATGTTGTCAAAGGAGAATTCTATCAAGCTTGGCAGCCACAACTTCGCCAATGGGATCCTATTGGAGGACTAATGAATTGTACTAGCATAATTTCCGGGCACTCATCTTAAACTCAATAGTTTTGGCAGAATTTGTTTGAGCAATTTGAAAGCATGAAGAAAGAGGTTCTGCCCCCTTGTGGCTAATCTTTCCCCAATCTATTGGGTCTTTGAAAATGTTCACCTTGAAAGTGAGTTTGAAACAATTTGTCATGAGACGATCTCGAGACTGCTTACCTCATTGTTTGGATACCGCAGTGATCTCACCCTGATTAACTAAAACCTGGAATGGTAGACTTATGATTCAATATCCTTATATAGTTGGATGAGTCACTGATAAGAACACAATGATGATCTAGTCATTCACAGTGTGCAAGGTGGTGTAGTCAAATTATTAACAAAGATAGTTTGGAGTCAGGTTAACACAACCTTGATATAATATGCTTTCAAAATAAACCTTGCCTCAATTAGGTCTTTTAAGGGTTGTAATGCGGCCTAGTTCATGATTTTTTAAATAAGCGGATATAAGGCTCAAATTTAATTTTAACCCACCCCTTCTTCTTGATGATCTCTAATTCCTACATTTAGTTAATTTGATACACAATTCGACTTCGAAGGTGTGAAGGTGAAAATGAGGATTTAAGATGAGATTTTCTTGAAATGGAAATCACCTTATTTTGTTTTTCTTTAGGATTTAGTGACCTCTTTTGATTGATTTTTTTTTATCCCTAATTTTTCCTGGACTACTTCTTTGAAGCCTTTGGTCCATCGGGATGCCCTGATTTTTGTCTAAGTCGTCTTTTGTGGTATTCGACCAAATGGGCTTTTTATTTTTGATGAATTTTTTTGTGACTGCCATGTCATTGACTATTGAGGAACAACCGCTATAATATTGGGTTTTTCACAACTTCTTCGACACTTCAAGCATATGGTTGATCTCTTTAAGTGGAATGTTTCCTCTTGTAATTTAAATGCAAAGTCAGATTAGCTAAACAAACTACCCTGCCCCTGGTTAAGATTAATGGTTAGTTCTGAAAGAAATACTAACTTCAAGGCTCAAAGTGGTTGACTAGGTACTAACTCCTTATCTCTCTGGTGTTTGGGGATTTGAAACAATGCCTTACATCATCGACAAGGTTTTATTCAAAAGCATACCACAATAATTTTAGGTATTTTGTTTTCATCATCCTCCCTCAAATCTTTGTTAACATAACGGTTTGATAAACAAAAGTGAATGAGAGAAGTATTTTTGTTTTTAACATAAATGAAAAATGAGTGAATACAAATGGATTAATTCAAAAGATGCATACACATCTCATTAATCTTACCAATTCAAAGAAAACAACAATGCTTAAAAGCAACTAACAACCAACATTCAAGGAAATTACAAAAGAAATGTTGAAACAACAAAATGATTGCCAGCTTTAGGGAATTGACTTCTTCAAACTTGATCCATTAACTTCGGAAGACACCCCTTGGGGTCTTCGCACTTATCCGGGCGATATCTTGACATTCACCACCAAGCTTCCTTCTTGAAAGGCTATGTACATGATGCTATTAATCAGATGTTCTACTTTGGCTTTGAAAGCGTTGCAGTCTTCAGTTGAATGCCCTTCTGATCTAGCATGATATCCATATTGCACATTTGGGTTATACCCGGGTGGGTAAGGTTGTGGAATTGGCTTGAGAGACTTGGAAACCACCAATAAGTTTTGTGTCAGAGGCTGTAGAAGTTGGCTATATGTCATGAGGATTGGACGACGAGGAGCATTTCTTCTTTCCAAGTTATTTCGAGGCCTAGGTTGATTTTGATGCTGATTTCGATATCTCGGGGCTTGGGCTCTTTGATTTCGATGAGGAGCAAACCAGGATTGTTGGTAATGAGACCAAAAGGTAATGGTTGCTGGTATGACACTTTGGGCATTGCTAACTGCTCACTATCAGCCACTTGAAGGTTGGGATCAACAAGCTTTTTGACATTGGCACGACGATCTTCAAATTCTTTTCCTTCAATCTCATCATTGGACACAACCCTCTTGGATCACTACTCACATCTCCTTTGCTTCCGTTGGCATGGGTCATGACATTGGAAATCCAAGGTGATATCTCAATGCTCTTATCGGGAAACAATGATATCTCGTTAGCCACATCCCTGACCTCTTCCTTGTGGTACAAAACCTTGAGGGGTTTCAGGGGTCTTTTTCCTTTCTCATTGCTTGGCCCAAAAATCAAGATATATGTACCTGAGCCTTCATCCTTGAGTGTTGGTGACCTTGTATCAATCAATCTTTGCAGCTTGATCTTAAAACTCTTGCATTCCTTGATGGAGTGTCCCATTGTTCCAGTATGGTACCTGCATTTGACCTTCGGGTGATCTTCTTCAAAGACTAAGCTCTTTTTGTTAATCAGTTCTCGTATTAAGGCTTTCAATGCTAAGCAAGAATCTGTGTCATGTCTCTCCGCCCCTTTATGGAATTCACATGTTGCATTTGGATTATATCATGGCAGGTATGGTGACGTAGGTGTGAGAGCTCAAGGAGTCCCCAAAGCATTCTGGATCAGCTGCGAGTAGAGCTTGCTATATGGCACCGAAGTCGGGTCGTTGTGATCTTTGTTCCTCATGTTATGATTCTGATTTTTGTTTCAAACCTGACTTCGATGATTTTGAGGAGGAATAGTCAGAGGATGTTGATGATGACATCCTAAGGGAGGGCCATATGTCGGTAGATGAGAAGTTGCCACATAGAATTACCCTCGACTTGGGGTAACACATGATGGATGTGGAGCAGTAGCTCCCTCCGTTGCAGTAATGGGTATGGGATGTCCCTCTTTTCTCAATAAGGCTTGCAGAGTTTCATCGACCCATCCCATTTGACTCTTCAAAAGATTGAGTTCCTCCTTCATTGCTTCTTGACTTTTTCTTAGCTCATCCATCATCTCCTGAGATATGGTTCTTTGTTCTAAACGCGTGTCGGGAATCACTTTGCTGATCATAGACAAATGATGGATGAGTATTTTTGTATTTAGTCTAGAAAATGACATGCATTCTAATAAGATGAAGATGCAATGGAATGTGAATGAATGCAATGCAAGCCATATATATTTGTTTTTTTTAATACACAGGTTCAAAAGTATGAGGTACTGATGAATCTGATTACTTTCTAAGAATAGGTTCTCACCGGGTATGATCTAGGGTTACAAAGGTTCCCAGAGTCATGGATTCACAAGACTGTTTGCTGTCTGCGGCAACTTACTTGTCGGGAGTCAACTTCATCCAAATAATCTACTCTAAGTTAGGTTCTCACATGGATCCAATGGGAAATTCATCTCACGGACCCACACTACGCAACCATCTTTCCTAGTTGGCCAAAGGATTAAGGTTCTACAAACGGTCCTTAGAGTCATGGATCCCGATGAAAATATTGAAGCCTACGACAACTTACTTGCTGGGAAACAACATCTTCCAAAGGATCTACTCTAAGTGAGGTTCTCGTACTGACCCAACGAGAAATTCATCTCGTGGACCCGCACTACTCAACCATCTTTCCTAGTTTGCCAAAGGATTAAGGTTCTACAAATGTTCATTAGAGTCATGGATTACGATGAAAATATCAAAGCTTACAACAACTTACTTGATGGGCTACAACATCCTTCCAAGGATCTACTCTAAGTAAGGTTCTCGCATCGGTCCAACGAGAAATTCATCTCGAGGACCCACACTAATCAACCTCATTCTATCTTATGTTTTTACTCGAGACTCTGGTAGAGAGTCTTTCCCATAAGGTTTGAAATCAGAGTATCCAAGTACCAGAGCATGGTGGAACTAATACAACAGATTAGATCAATATGACAATAAAGATAACAAAAGCAATAAAGAAAAGCCACACAAGTTGTAAGACCCTAATTTTGACCCTAAGATCCCTCATGGCATCATGACATTTCATTTGCATAACCTCAAGGATCATAAGCATCTCGGTTCCCTTTGCCTTTGGGTGGGATCTCTTGTGAGTGGCTTGAGATCACCAAGCATGCTTGAATTGTATATTATTGCTTTTCTCATTTTATTTACTAACCAAAAGCACAAAAATATGTCACTAACCTCTTTTGTTTGTAGCTTGAGCAGTCACAAGGTCTAAGGGCTTCTAGGAGACCCTTTGTGCAATGATATGGGAAAGAGAAGATGAAAGCAAGCATGGTAATGGTTCCCAAAGATCTCATCCATCAAATATGCCTCCCAAGTATCTCAAATCATCATTTTGATCAAAGTAAGTCAAGGGGTTTGAGGCTTGTTTCCCAAGGAAACCCTAATTCATATGTTCATCAACTGTGCCTTGCTCATGAAGCAACCTAAGCCCATGGTCAAATACAATCAAGGGAAGTTCTTTAATTCATCATTTCATGCATATTTGAACTTAATTTAGTTTCCTCAATCATCCATTCATCAAGATATGAGGTGTGGACTTGAGAAGTTGATCAGTCAATTCATCTGACTATTTTGAAATACACTGAGACCTAACTTTTTATGTGTTGGTCAAATGGAGATGACCCCAAGGGTAAAAATGTTCTTAAGAACAATATTAACAACTTTCATGTTCATCAAAAATTGATTTGAATCTTTTAAGGTCATCATCCATTCCAAGACATTATGGGTCATTTTGGCTGAAACCCTAATTTTGGGTCAACTTCCTAAGAACATAACTCATTCATTTTTAATGATTTTTAGGTGATACTTAATGAATTGGAAATCTTATTGTGTCTACTTCAAATTTTATGTTGAGCAAAATTGCAAAATCTCAAAATAAATACATGTGATAATGCAAAACATTATAGGTCACTTTGGACCAAATGAATTGAAATGTGAAAAAGTCTAACTTCAAGTGCGTATAACGTCTTCATAAAAAATCCAAATGATGCAAAATTTAAGTCCAAATTTATTGTCTTGAAAATATCTACAACTTTCATGTTGAAGATTTTATCATTTGGAACTTGCATCATTGAGACAGAACGGCTTGAACATTGGCCAATTTTGGAAATTTCACATGTGCATATTTTGCACCCTGTACTTCAAGCTCAAATTTCATTAATTTCTAGGGCCCAAATTAAGTTTTGATCAACATGACATTTATTCCTTATGCAATAAGCTTTCCAAACATTACACATAAGCCTATGTTTCAATTTTGGAAATATCATTTTCGAAGAAGAGAACCTTTTAGTGCATTTTTGGAAATTCATTTTAAACACATTGCATGAGCTCATGATATCATATTTTCATGTCCATTCCTTCTAATTATGATATAAGCAATCAATTCCAATAAGAATTGGGACCTCCATGCACCTGTACAGGCCCATGCATGGAGGCCCTCTTCTCCCATGCACACTTTGTTCATGCATATCAGATGGCTTTGGCTATAAATATAAGTGCTTTGCTCTTCATTTCCTCAACCTAAAGGTGCCTGAACCTCTGCTGAACTCAAAACCCAACCCTCACCAAAGGAACTTTTCTCTTTCTTTCAAAAATTTCAGATCTGAAATTCAATTGCATCGATTGATTTTTAAGATACATAGTTCCTAAACCTCTTCACCTTGATCCATAGAAGCTTCTGTTTGCAAAAGAACTCAAAGATAGTGACTCAATTCATCTCAATTCCAAGGTTTTGCTCAACTGCATTTTGCTTCGAAACAGCTCATATATTGTTCCATTTGCCTTGATTTTGTGTGATCTGAAGTCCTCTGCATAGAGGCATCATTATTGTGTTCTTAATTTTTGAAATCAAGCAAGTTCAGTTGAACACCACCAAAGTTCCATCTCTGATTTCTCTCTCAATAGGGATCTAGAGTTGAATTGAGTGGCATAGGAGTGATGTACATCACTCACCTTTCATTTGGTACCTGGATCGTGCGTTTTGGTGCACATTTGTTCTTCTGCAAATTTGAGCTCTCACCAGAGCTAGCCGGAGAAGACGGTGGCACTGGCCACCGTCTGGTCTCCAGATCTAATCGTGGTCGTCCATTTTCATTTCCAGATTAGATCTAGGCTGTCCAATGTTATGACAATTTTAAATGTTTGTGTGGTTGCATTGACTCACGTGTATTGTGGAAGCGCTGATCGGTCACCATTTCCATTGAATTCCCACCGTTAATCCGACGTATTTTCATCACTTTGGTAAGATTTATGTTTGATTTTAGTTGCTTCGGAGTCATTTATCATGTTTTGTTGGTTTGGTATCGAAATGCATTCGATTACAAGTTTATGTCAAAAAGATCTCGTTTATGCTTCGTTTGGTAGTGTCATTGTTACAGGCCATTGCACAGTTTTAAAAGCAATAATGGTGGAGCTATGGAGACTCAGAAAGACAAAAATATGAAGAAACAGCAGGTCAACACGGGCACCCGTGTTCCACAACACTACCCGTGTTGTTGATCAGGCAGAGCAAAATGGGAGAAGAAAAACAGAGATCAACACGGGCACCCGTGTGGTGATACACGGTCGTGTGTTTAAAACAGTGCATCAACACGGGCACCCGTGTGGTGACACACGGCCGTGTTGTTTAAAACAGTGCATCAACACGGGCACCCGTGTGGTGACACACGGCCGTGTTGTTGCCTCTGTAGCTTGTGTTTAAAATAATTAATTATGGAGAACAACACGGCCACCCGTGTGATGACACACGACCGTGTTGATTGGACGCAGCATGGAAAACCTAATTTTTGCTTTGTCAACCGATTCGGCTCATTAAGGGTAGTTTGGACCTTTTGCTTGGAAGAAAGTGATCTGAAACTATAAGAAGGCCTGGAAGAGAAAGAAGAAGGGACCTTTTGACAGACGAACGAAAGCATTGCATTGAAGAAGATAGCGAATACGACGGATTTGAAGACGGCGAGATTCAAGGGTAGCAACCATTGAAGATCAAACTCTCCTAATTCTTTGTAATGTCTAATCTTTACTTTATGAGTTCTTTAAGTACTATGAGAGGCTAAACCCCCTGATGCTAGGGGGGTGGTCCATATGTTATCGTATGCTATGAATTTGAACCAATGATTTCTTGATTACTATGTTACGTATTTCAATTCAATTGTGTGATGTTATTATGCTTTTGTATCGGACAAATACAAATTAATCTATGACTTCCAATAACAGGATTGTAATTGGTAGGGTTTTCACACAATTGGGTTTATGAATGCATCATCTAGGACTAGTAACTTTCGTAAATCACCGTAAACCTTGATATTTTGTATGATTAAAACCAATGATTAATTGAATGGACATTTGAGTAAGAATTGGTAGTTTAATAGTTTCTTCCATAAGGACTTAAGTAAGAACATTCTGAGGTTAGGTGATTGAATGTTTCATATGTATTAAGGAAATCGGGACTGAATTCATAACCGGTTAACTCAACCACTCACCCTAGCATCTTTTATCTTAATCAATTATTTTTACTATTTTTGTGTTTACTATTATAAATTCCAAAACAACCAAACCATTATCTTTTTGTTCTGATAGAATCATATTAAAATAAGTATTTCCTACGCAATCCTTGAGATCGATACTTGGAAATAAAACTCCTTATTACTGCATCGGTAAAAATAGTACACTTGCTATTTTTCCGATCAAGTTTTTGGCGCCGTTGTCGGGGATTGCCAAACTACATATTTTAATTTCTATTCTGTCGAAATTTTGTTGTTCGCCAACTAAAATTTTATCTGTGACAATTTTGTTATTCAATTCTAATCTTTGTCTAACTTGTTTATGCGAGGTAAGTCCTCAGCGAATTTTTCTTTTGACGCAGATCCAGAAAGAACTCTTCGCGCTAGACTGAGACAAGCCAAGCGAGAAAAACTGGAATTAGCAGAGAAAGCAGACGAGGAAGTTGTTTCAATGCATTCAGAGAATTCAGATTCAGACGCGGAAACAGTTCCTGAAATCATGGCTGTAAACCCACTACCACCACCAGAGAGACTTCTCGGTGACTATGGTGGAACCAACACTCCGGGTGGTCGTATGACAATTGTAAACCAACCGGTAAATATCAACCAATTTCAGTTGCATCCCAGCACCATTAATCAACTTGAAAGGCGGTCCTTTTCTGGAAGAGTGAATGAAGATGCCAATAAGCATCTCCAAAGGTTTTTAACTATGAGCACAACGCTGAAAATGCCTGGACATAACGAAGAAGCAATAAGGCTTCGTATGTTCCCATTCACTTTAGCAGATGAAGCCGAAGAGTGGTTCTATTCCTTACCTGCTGGCAGTATCACTACATGGGAAGAGATGGAAACAGCATTCTTGCATGAATATTTTCCTGCATCAGTGTCACTGAGAAAAAGATATGAAATCCTAAACTTCAAACAGAAGGAGGGTGACTCACTAGGAGATGCCTACAAACGATTCAAGAGAATCCTAGTGGCTTGTCCTACTCACAACATGGATGAAACTGAACAAATGCAAATGTTCGTCAATGGTCTTCGAATTCAAACAAGACAAATCCTTGATTCAGCAGCTGGTGGCTCAGCCAACTTTGCAACAGCCACCGGTATGAAGAAGATAATTGAAGCTATTGCCTCGAACGAGCATTTAGAGTTATATGACAGGGTATCAAGCAAATCTGCAGTTATTGACTTGAAGCTTGAAACAAATAAATAGGTGAAAATTGAAGAAGCTGTTGCTGTGGAGGTAGAGAAAAGGTTGAGAGCACTAAACATAGGTGCTCAGAAAGTGGCTCAAGTGCAACAGGCACCGAGTGAAGTGTGTGACATTTGCAATGGACCACACAATACTGTTCATTGTTTTGCAACACCGCAACAGATCGAAGATATAAAATTTTTAAAGCAGAACAATCCCTACTCCAACACATACAACCCGGGGTGGAAAAATCATCCCAACTTTGCATGGAAAGATCAAAGAGGGAACGTGCAACAGCATGCACAAGGTCAATATCAAAATCAATATCAGCAGCAGCAACAACAGGTACCTAAGAAGGCAGATTGGTAGATTGCAATTGAAAAGATGGCAGCTCAAAATATGCAATTTGAAGAAGAGACTAGAAACAATCAGAAACACACCGCCGCATCCCTAAATAATCTCGAAAATCAGCTGGGGCAGATAGCACAACAACTGGCAAGTTCTCGAACACCAGGTTCCCTACCAAGTGAAACAGTTCAAAATCCGAGAGGTCAGGAGAATGTTAATACTGTCATGAAGACAGAGAAAGAGGTTGCTAAAAAGAAAAAATTTATATCACCGAGCGAGCCGACTAAAGAAGAAACTACAAAAGGAACTAAACCAGTGATTAAGTTGCCCTACCCTCAGAGAGTGACAAAGAAGGAACCTAGTGAGTCAGACTTGGAGAAATTCATGACAATGTTTAAAAGGATTGAGGGTCATATGGCCTTGTTTGAAGCACTTGAAAGGATGCCCATGTACAAGAAATTCGTGGAAGAGGTAATGGCTGAAAAGAAACCAACCACTGAAGAACAGGTATCCGGTAAGGAACAATATAACGCAAACTCCCTGGAGCAGAACATTCCTAACAAACAAAAGGATCCAGGAACCGTCACAATACCTTGCACAATCAAAGAAAGAACCTTTAAAAAGGTACTGATAGATTCTGGAGCTAGTGTGAATCTGATGCCATTATCGATCTATCACAGGTTGGGTATTAAGAATATCAGTGATATAAAGACCAATCTGAATTTTGCTGATCACTCAAGAAAAGATGCATATGGTATAGCCGAAGATATGCTGGTAACAATAGCGGACTTGACTTTTCCAGTCGATTTTGTAATCCTAAACATACCTGAAGACAATGAGGCACCCATCATTCTGGGTCGACATTTCATGAAGACGAGTCGATGCAAGCTCGACATGGATGAGTGCACGTTAACCTTGAAAGTTCACAACAAGGAAATAACATTGAATGCTATTGAAAACCAGGAGATGGAGGAAGATACAAAAGCTCAGTATCAAGTAGGCTTAATCAGGACATTGAATATTATCAAAGTCTCACCACTTCCAGTAGCCACCCTAAAGGGAAAGATTCCTAACACTGAAAGGATAGTTAAAAAGGAATCGTGGCACAAAGGAGTCCACACTGATAAAAGAGACAACGTCCTAGTTGTAGACAAGAGGTGCAACAAGGTTTTGAACCTGAAATACCCCCCATGATAAGGGAAATGAACCGTCGAGCCATGCGACGTTAAACGAAGCGCTTCGTGGGAGGCAACCCACGCGTTTGATTTCTAATTTATTTTGTTTTTCTTTTTCTTTGTGTGTGCTAAAATTTTGTGTAGGGGAGGAGGAGAATTAAAAGGGCAAAGTCACCAACACCTCCAAATGGAAGGAAACCACACAAGTGCAGTAAACCAACAGTAGTCGCTGTGAGTCCTTTGTATCTGGATTTAAACATTGAGGTCAATGTTTAGTTCAGGTGTGGGGGGGGGGGGGTTTCCTTTCATGTTTTATTTCCATTGCTTTTGTTTTTGTTGTTGTCGTATTGTTTTTGTTTGTTTTCGTTGTTGACTTGTGTGTATAGAGTGATGAGAAATGGTTGGACGAATCCCGGATAAATGGTAGTGGATGAAAGACACCCCTCAAACTTAGGCTGATAAGGCACCCCGGAAGTTGATGCAACCTTGAGAAAAGAAGTCGGACACAATTTGGGGACACCGGACCAAAAGAGCGGTATGGAAAGACCAAGTCAGAAAAGAACCACATAACACGAGGAGACTTCAGAGCTTGCAAGCTAACCAACATGGTGAGATCACAAAAGGCCAAACACGAAATATCAACATGAGAGTTCAGCCAGGTATGACTTTATCACTCTGATTTTGCATATGTCCTGTTGACACGTCACAGCATGACAACACACACTGAGGCAAGTTGTTTTTTTAGCCAGGGCCTTTCTAGCCATCCCTATATGTATATTTCCCTTCGTAAACCCCGTTGAGCCTTAGCCATTTTATTCATCGTAAACCCCATGTTAACTTTTAAGCGTTATTCATCATAAACCCCCTGTTAATTTTCAATCATTCATTTCCTTTTGTTTCATAACTCGGTATGATTGTGTGAATTGCAAGATGTGCAATAAAACTAAGTTTGGGGTGGAAATCTTGAAAGAGAAGGCAAGTGCATAATAAGAGATCATACAAAAAGAAAAAATAGTATGTATTTTCTTTAAAAGAAAAAAAAAAGAAGAAAAGAAAAACAAAAGAGAAAAATGCACTTGCCGAGACTTAAGACTCTAACACAAATAAAATGCTCGAAAAATGTGAGTAGAAAAAGAGTCAAAAGAGTGAAATTAACCCCTAGAGTATACGTGATGCACGAGAAAAAGAGAAAGAAAAATCACACAACATGACTACCGAGTTCAAAACCCTTTGTTATGCAATTTTTTTTGTTTATCCCACCATACCCAAGCCCCGTTACAACCTAAAAAGACCTCAAAAAGTGTGTGGAATCTGCTGTGGTAGTGACATTAGAATGTATTCAAAGTTAAGAGTTTGGTATTGCATACTGTGCTGTGAGTGTACACACCTAACCCTGAGAGATATTGTGAGTGTGTGAAAAGCTTGCAGATGAAGAGGTTTCTGATGTGGAAATGTGGTAAACTGCCTGAATTGGAGAGACCTGAAACTCGATTGGAAAGGAAGAACACAAATGGTGAAAGACTAGGTTGCATTGTGGAAAATGAATTCGAGGGTGACCTTTGTTTGGACTCAATACATCACTTGAGGACAAGCAATGAGACAAGTTTGGGGTTGTGATCGGTCACCATTTCCATTGAATTCCCACCGTTAATCCGACGTATTTTCATCACTTTGGTAAGATTTATGTTTGTTTTAAGTTGCTTCAGAGTCATTTATCATGTTTTGTTGGTTTGGTATCGCATTGCATTCGATTACAAATTTATGTCAAAAAGATCTCGTTTATGCTTCGTTTGGTAGTGTCATTGTTACAGGCCATTGCACAGGTTTAAAAGCAATAATGGTGGAGCTATGGAGACTCAGAAAGGCAAAAATATGAAGAAACAGCAGGTCAACACGGGCACCCGTGTTCCACAACACTGCCCGTGTTGTTGATCAGGCAGAGCAAAATGGGAGAAGAAAAACAGAGATCAACACGGGCACCCGTGTGGTGATACACGGCCGTGTTGTTTAAAACAGTGCATCAACACGGGCACCCGTGTGGTGACACACGGCCGTGTTGTTTAAAACAGTGCATCAACACGGGTACCCGTGTGGTGACACACGGCCGTCTTGTTGCCTCTGTAGCTTGTGTTTAAAATAATTAATTATGGAGAACAACACGGCCACCCGTGTGATGACACACGGCCGTGTTGATTGGACGCAGCATGGAAAACCTAATTTTTGCTTTGTCAACCGATTCGGCTCATTAAGGGTAGTTTGGACCTTTTGCTTGGAAGAAAGTGATCTGAAACTATAAGAAGGCCTGGAAGAGAAAGAAGAAGGGACCTTTTGACAGACGAACGAAAGCATTGCATTGAAGAAGATAGCGAATACGACGGATTTGAAGATGGCGAGATTCAAGGGTAGCAACCATTGAAGATCAAACTCTCCTAATTCTTTGTAATGTCTAATCTTTACTTTATGAGTTCTTTAAGTACTATGAGAGGCTAAACCCCCTGATGCTAGGGGGGTGGTCCTGATGTTATCGTATGCTATGAATTTGAACCAATGATTTCTTGATTACTATGTTACGTATTTCAATTCAATTGTGTGATGTTATTATGCTTTTGTATCGGACAAATACAAATTAATCTATGACTTCCAATAACAGGATTGTGATTGGTAGGGTTTTCACACAATTGGGTTTATGAATGCATCATCTAGGACTAATAACTTTCGTAAATCACCGTAAACCTTGATATTTTGTATGATTAAAACCAATGATTAATTGAATGGACATTTGAGTAAGAATTGGTAGTTTAATAGTTTCTTCCTTAAGGACTTAAGTAAGAACATTCTGAGGTTAGGTGATTGAATGTTTCATATGTATTAAGGAAATCAGGACTGAATTCATAACCGGTTAACTCAACCACTCACCCTAGCATCTTTTATCTTAATCAATTATTTTTACTATTTTTGTGTTTACTATTATAAATTCCAAAACAACCAAACCATTATCTTTTTGTTCTGATAGAATTAAATTAAAATAAGTATTTCCTACGCAATCCTTGAGATCGATACTTGGAAATAAAACTCCTTATTACTACATCGGTAAAAATAGTACACTTGCTATTTTTCCGATCAAGCGCGCTCAGATCCGTCTGATCTGCCAGGTCAATTAATGAACTGGATACAACGCCACTTTTTTTTTCTAATTTTTAATTTTTAATTTCTATTTTCTTTTATTTCTTTTAATTCCATTTTATTTTTAAAATCCATATCTCTTTCATTATTGGTCCAAAAATCATGGGACCAATTGCAGTATTTCTCTTTTATTTTCTACTTTCTAAAAATGATTTTTAATATTTTTTATTTCATAATTTGCTATTTTTTAATAATTTTCTCTTTTCTGGTTATTTTTAATTCATTTTAAATAGTTTTTGATATTCAAAAAATACAAAAATATTTTCTCAACCTTTTTGAATGATGATAGATCTATGGAAAATATTCTCATCAATTTATTAATTGATTTGAGATTTATTTGAGATTTTAGTTCAATTAGATTATTTTTATGCATTTTTAATAGATTTAAAATAGTTTCTGACTTTTAAAAATGCTGAAACTTTTTGTCAAACTTTGCTTGACCTTGTTGAAGTTGGGATAATTCACTTGGACTTTTCCAAGTTGATTTAAAGTGAGTTTGAAGTTTGACCTTTCTTTAATATTTTAATTCAAGTTTTATTTTAAATATTAAAAATGTCAAAAATATTTTGTTTATTTCTTGACTTCTAATCTTCATTCTGTTTTCTATTTGTTTGACCTTGATCTTCTCTATCTTTGATCATAGCTTGTTGATTATCTCATTCCATTCCATTTAATGCACTTTAATTCTTCATTTCTATTCTTCATCTTCTTCTTCTCCTTCTTTTTTTTGACCAATGAGTTAAAGGTTGATAGTTAGCATTGATTAGGGAGGTTTAATCTTCCTTGATTCAAATCTAATTCATCTTGATCAATGATCAAGTGAATGGCTTTGCATTAAGGATAGATTGCTTTCTAAATCATGCAAAGGACCTAAATCAATACAAGATCATTTCTCATCTTCTTTTTGGCATGGCAAGTTGTTGGAGTTTGATTCACTAACCAAGACCTCAAACTTGTGTTGTTGCCTACATTATTATTGATCGGCCTCGGATAGTTGTGACTTCTACAAAAGTCCAATTACAATTGCTTAACATAGCGCTAAATTTGCCTTATGGCACACTAACTATTAACACTAACCATTAACATTTACTTTTTGCTCTTTACATTTATGCAATTTACTATTCTTGTCCATATTATTCATTTGTGTTTCCCCCTTTGCTCACTTGAGCACATGTTTATGTTAATGCAATTTGCCTTTTGCTCACTTGAGCACATAATTGTGTATATATCATTGTGCTTGTGTTTTGTTTTGATTGTTATGGACCAAATGCAAAGAAATGGACAAATGGACTTAGACTTTAGGACTTGCCCTATGCAAATTTGAAGCCAAAGAGCAAGTAGACATTGGGCCTTTAGAGTGCTATAAATGCTAAAGAGAACTTTGGAAGGATCAATTTCTAAACTCTTGCTTGTTCATTTTTGATTTGTTTGATAGAACTTTTTAATGTGTGTGTTCTTGTGCTAGGGATTCCAACATTGAGTCTAAGTGAGGAACCATTACCATGAGCTTCTAAGAGAGAGAGAGATCTAAGAGCCATTGAGGAACTTTCCAAGAGCTTATTTGATTGTTGATTGCTTGAGCTTACTATTTTTCGCTTGCATATTCCAAAGGATGGGAGCTACTTGGATCATCAATATGGTCTCAAGAGAGGAACTCCAGTTGTGGTCTTGTTTCTTATCCCTTATCTCTTGTATGATTAGGACTTTAGCCATTCTTCTTCTTCCCTCCACTCTAACCCAAGCCAAAACTTTTATGCAAACATTAACACTTGTTTTCAAACATTAGAAACCTAAGCCTTATGCTTTTGATTTTCAAAACTTTCTTTTCATAACACTTATTTTGAATTGAACTTCTAAGTCAACTTTGACCATATTTTGTAAATACTTTTCATTGGTAAATACCACTCATTCAAATACCTTTTTGTGGTTTCAATGGCCACTCTCTTAATCAAAAACTTTTTCATAACCTTTAGCTATTAGGTTTGAGTTATCCTTGAGGTAGATGTAATACTCACTTATATCCTTAGTGATGGACAATGAGACTTCCATGCTTATTATAGGGTTAACCGCTCACTAGCATGTTGAAGCTATCCTCACATGGTGGATTTGTGGTTTTAGGTTGAGTTTTCTCCCTTGGATAACAAAAGACCTTAAGGCTTTTGGACCAATCAATTCACCAACTTGTTTTGAAATTTTTACCCCGAACTACGAGGTTTTGATCCTAATCTTTTTTTAAGATGGTACGTAGGCAATGGGTTTATCCATCCAAACACAAAATGTAAATAACTTGTATATTCTCTTCTCATCTCTTCAATCATGTTTGCACAAACAAATTTTCACAAAATACCAACCTTACAACAAGTATGAAAAGGGCTCCCTAGGAGTACCTAGGATGTTTTGGGTGCTTAAAACCTTCCCATTGCATAACCAACCCCCTTACCCCGATCTCTGACATTTTTTCTAGTTTTTTATTCGATAAAACTTTTAGGTTTTTGTTCGCTTTCTAACCATTCCTTTGGATAAATAGAAGTGCGGTGGCGACTCGACTTGTATGGTTTACCTTGGATTTAGTCAATATTTTGTAATGGTAACGAATACCGCACTACAGAAGTAAATAAACAAAGGCACGCAAACGACCTAACTAGGCTTGAGTCACTTAAGGAAACATGTCTTCCTCGACAGAGTCGGCATCTGTCGCACCTCGAAAAATGAGAACACGACTTAGTGAAACACAATCATACGCTCGCATGATGGACTAAACAGAGTCACCACCGAACTTTATTTATTACTAAAAAGAAATGGGAAATATCGATAAAACCCAAGAAAATAACGATAATGATTATGGTCATCGCAACCAATATCAGGGTTCGGGAGTCGATTACGCAAGGGGAAAGTATTAGCATCCTTCACGTCCGTTGTACTCAACGAGAACCATTAGGTTAGTTGTGCGCGTTAGTGTTAGCTTAGAAATGTTAGGCTTCTCAAGTTATTATCAGGGAAAGAATAATAGGACCAAAAGAAAAAAGAATATATTTTATGATTTTTTGCAACAAAGGGGACTAAACATATTTTTTTTTTTATTAATGGGCCTAACAAGATTTTGCAATCCTGTTCCCACGTATCTCAATAGGGAACTCATGGCACACGTAGTTCTGAGTAGAAAATATTTGTTTGTTGGTTGATTTTAGTGAAATATGTCTTGTATTAATCAATGAAGAACATTGTATTACCCAAAACAAATGAGGAGCGGACGTATCCTACATCGAATGGATTTACAAATCAACATTCGGAAAAAACACCACTTATCTCAACTTAACAATTATGGGTGAAGCATTGCTTGCATCATATCAAGACAATAGGTCTCTCGTTTATGAAAATGTTTTTAAAGATCACACAACAGCGAAAAAAGAGTTTGATTGATTAGATGTATTTTTGGGCTTGAAAGACGAGTATTTATGATGTGCAAGCTCTTATAACTTGGGTCAAATACTCGGGACTACGTCTGGACATTTCACCCAAGTAATCTTTTCGTCCAATTTTATTTATGAAAATGGTTTGAATATTTACAAGTGTTTTAGAGGAAAGACGAACACTTATGGATTTCAAGCTCTTACAACTTGAGCCTAACATTCAGGACTACATCTGGATCTTTCACCCAGGTAATCTTTTTCTTCCAATTTTATTTATGAAAGTGATTTAAAATTAAATTAAAAGTGATTAATGTACAAAGGTTAAAATTATTGAAAATTAAGTTGAGATTTCTTAAGAGCTCATTGTAAGAAAGCCCAAGAGTAAGTCATAAGATCGGAAACCAACCAAAATCAAAAGCAAACTGAATTTAGCTCTAACAGAACTAGAGTGGACTCATGTATGAATCACTCTATAAGCTGAGCAATTGAGTCTATGCGTCCAAGCGGTTCTTGAAAGTTAAATAGGATGTTAACTTCGAAATCATAACGCAAGAAAGATAACAACAACCAAAATTGTTTTACATCATTATATGAACATGGATAGAAATAACTTAACTAAATCAACTAAGCTCATGAAAATTGACTAATCAAATAAATTTTATTGTCAAAAGGAAAACAAAACAAAATAAAATATAATAATCAACCAAACATTTAAAATATAAATAACTAATTAAATATTAATTTATTAATCAAATTAAAAATAAAATAAAATAAAACACATGGTGCAACCATGAGTATGAGGGTGTTTGAATCTTTATGGGCCTAAAGCCCAATAAAAAAACTATTTAAAAGAAATATAAAAAAAAAAGTAAATGAGAATTAAGGAAATGGTTAGAAAAAGAAATCAAGTGATGTATTCAATGTACATGGTGGGTTGTGCCCAGATGTCTTTTCTTTCTTCTTTTTATTTATTTTAAAAAAACAAGAACCAATAGAATGGTGACAAGTGGCAATGATTTGAAAAAAACAACAAAAGAAACCAAATTGGATACCCTCCTCTCTCGTTAATGTCTTGCAAAACCAGTAAAGAAACAACTTTTTTTGCATGAATGAACAAATGATCTTCAAAAACAACAACTTTCATCTCTCTTTTGTAGCAACATCAACTTTAAATCAAATAAAACAATTTCTTTCTTAATCCAAATCAAGCAAAATCAACCAAATAAACTCATACATAACCTTTAAAACATCCAAAACATCTCAAACAAAAGAAAATAAATCAAAACGTAAAATAAAGAGAGAAGAAGAAAGAGCTACCGAATTGAAAAATTCAATGACACATCTGGTGGCGGTGTAGTGGCAGCTGAAGGAGGGAGGTTATAAAGTGAGGTGAAATTTTCGGTGGAGCTCAGTTGTTATATTTAATGTTGTTTTTTTGAATTTGTAGGGAAGATGAAGATGGAATATCGCCGGCGGAAGGAGTATTCATGTCAAAATCCAAAAGAAAAACCAAGTCCTTCACGTTTTCTCTCTTCAACCTATTTTCTTAACTTTTATTTTTTTCTTCTTTTTATGATATTATGATATGTGAGAAATACCTGATGGTTTGAGAGTAGCTTAGAGGAAAATAAGAGATATACTGAGAGTGAAAGATGATAAATGTTAGCGCGCCGCTTATGGTGTACGATTGGTCTAGGTTTTCTTTTGTTCATGCATTGGCCAACTACATAGTATATATAGTAAGATATGTAGGGTTTTTAATATTCTCCAAATTCCCTTTAAAACTATTACTTAGTGACAACATGAATTAAAACCAATTAATCAAATAAATTTCAAACAAAATTGAATAATAAAAAATATCATATTTATTTTTCATGAACATGTTGATAAAAAGATAAAAAATATACAGACACATAACAAATCCAATTCGGGCGTAAAAGTGCTCGAAAAATTAAAATGAATGTACCAAAATGATCAGCGCAAAATAAACTTCCCGGAAACATACAGGTTTTGATCAAATTTTGAAATAAAAAATGATCGGTTAAAATGCTCAAACTGATCAAAATGCGATCTGAAAAATAGCTGAAAAAATAAAACTTGCACGCCAGGTTGAACTACATGAACCGTACATTAATAAAACTGATGTCTGCAAGCTCGATTTTGAAATTTGTTCGTCTGCTAATTTCAGCACATTTGAGAATCAATTTGACCGATTTGTCTGTGGATTCGAAAAAATTATTCTGGTCAATATTTTAGGCATTGTGCAATATGAAATGCATGCTAAGATGTATAAATGATGCATAAGTAAAAATGCTTATATTGATTAATTGAATGAGGGGCAAAATTGGGGTATGACACACCTCGTAGTAATAGGAAAAGTCCTTTGATAACCTCTTTTAGCTTATCCCTTCTTTCGGTGACTTAGCCTTATTTATTAGCCATGTGACTTGAAAGATTACATCTTTCCACGCTCTCTTTGGAGTTAGGTAGATATTGTTAGTTCTAAAGTTGTATGAAAAAGAATAACTATGGGGTTTCTCTTGGAAGTGAGCAAGGTTTAAGTTTAGGGTTAGGGTACAAGTGAAAAACAGTCAAAAATTCAAAAACATGGAGAAAATAAGAAGTTAAAAATAACTTCTTCAAAAAAAGAAAGAATGCAAAACGAATATTGAGGACCACAATAGTGATATCTCTAGTACCGTTCATCAGGAAAAGAGTTGGTATGATAACAATAGGAGAACTAGGTACCTAAATCCAAAAGTTTAAACCTACTTTCCCAAAAATGTCCTACCCAAACATAAGCCATGTTATAATCGAAAAAGCCCACAAAGGTATGTGCTTTGATTTCTTTGACTAATTCTATTAAAACATGGTCAAACTCAGTATAAACTATTTTGCATGTTGATTAAGAGATTATCATATCATTTGAGTGAGTCATGGTGAGATGAGAGACAAGTTTAGTACTTGTCAAAGATTGAATATGTTTTCTGAATTTTCCGGATGGCAGTTGGAATCTTAAATGGTGGTCAGGTAAAACAAATTTCATATGGTGATGTTCTTTTGTTATTGTTGCAATTTGTTTTTCTGTTTGGAATTTGTAGTGCATGAAGGTTACTTAAGGACAAAAAATAATTAAATTTTGGGGTTGTGATGACACTCTGTCATTGAATGTTTTCCGTCGAACAAACAAGGAAAAAAGTCAAAGAGGATCGAATTTGTTGAATAATGGCCAAAGAACAGAGCAAAAATGACCAAGTATAGAGATTTGGGGACTTAGAGAAATTTGGATGCAAAAGGAGCGAAAACGGGCAAGCTACTGGAATAATCACACACTGTATCGAGCGTGCGGTAAAAATAAGGAAAAGTGGTATCGCACACGTGGAAGAGCTTCCAAGGTAGCATCGTGTGCGTAATACAATTTATTGCGTATGCGATGGACCTTTTTCTGGGAAATTTCTGATGCATTCTGATACGATTTGATAGCTATAAAAATCCGGACTTTGGACTTTTCTTTTAAGGGTTATGTTATTTGGACTAATATTGATGGTAAAGAGCACCTGGGGGCGATTTTGAGATCATTGGAAGCCATTGGAGCCCAGTTCTTCAAGGATTTTCATATGAAATCTTCATCTTATTTCTTGGTATTTAACTGTATTGTTATGAGTAGCTAAACGTCTCTATGTTAGTTTTTGTATCATGAACTTATTTGGAACCTGTTGGGACATATGTTTGATTTGTTATGCATAAAGTCGTTTTGATGCTGGCCAAGAAGATTCATATGCATAAAGTCCACACAAGTACAGGAAAAGACGATCCAAGATTACAAGCCACGTCTCAGATATGCCAGACTTGTCTTTGAGGGAAATTGTTTCCGCCAAGGCCGATACAATATCTCGTGATCCAATAACATATATGGCCCACAAACGCTTGTCCCATTAAGAATCAACTAAGGAAAAAATTCCTACAAATGAAGATCTCAACGTAATGGCAAGCAAGTGACGTGAGATAAACATTTTCATACATCCAAGTATGGGTCCAAAAGAAGGTTCTAGGATCACGACAACAAGTGTATACTTGCCCTATGAAAATAATTGTAACTCGATACACAAGAGGGGTGTAAAGGGGGGGGGGGGGGGTCGAATTATGGAAGTTTTAAAAAAATTGATTTAAAAAAAATCATTTGAAAAATCAGACTTTACAAATATTTTATATAACAAATGGATAAATCTGCAACAAAAAACCACAGGAAAAAAAATACTAAGAAATAATATAGATAAGGAAAAGAGAAGAACACCAAATAATTATACGAGTTCGACCTTAAGGTGACATAATCATGTCCCTAAGAATTAATCTTGAGAGTATCCAATAAAAATTGTGAGCTTTTAGAAGGATTTTCCCACAAACCTCTTTATAAAAAGAACAAGGCTTTAAACAGTTAGTCTCCAAACTAAACAAATACTTGACATGTGCTAATCTCGAACCAAGACAAAGTTTTGAGTTGACTATCCTCCAAACTGAACCGAGGTTTAACATAGGTTGACCATAAACCTAATCGAGATTTTTACCGGACTGGTCTCGAACCTACTTAAATTTTAAACCACTATAAACTCAGAAACCAAAATAGAATACAACAAGGTTGATCTCGAATAGATAGAGTTTTAACTGGGATAAGCTCAAGAAGCGTAGTGGATAATTTCACTAGCTGATCTTCATGAACAAAAATAGAGCATTTTTCTTCAAGATGGAGCTCACAAACCAAATGGAAACTCCCTAAGACAAACCTGCAATACAAACAAGAGCTTTTTATAGTTTTAGATCACAACCAAAATATCAAATTCTTACAGAAGAACTGTTTACACAAGAGGAAATACACTTATGGAAAATTTACAACTTCACCCTCACCTAAAACAAATATCCTCACTTAGACTCAAAAATACTCTTGAAGTATTATCGCTAAATTATGTGAGAAAAATGAGAGATTTAGAGAGATGATGAGAGAAATGAAAAGTGATTTTTTTCTTGTTTTCTAGGTGTGAAAAAAGTGATAGAGAATGTATTTATTTATAGGGAAAGGTATGGTATAAATTTGGAAACAATCCATGGGCCGGTTCAATGTTATAATCGATTAGGCTAACCTTTTAGACAACCTAAATAATTGATTGCTAATGCCACAAATGGAAGGTTTTTATATGTAGTGGCTATGAATCACTAGGAGATTGTATCAATTGATTTTTGACTTAACTAAGCATGATCTAATTGATTGTTCAGATAGAAAATGTCCTTCCATCAGTCAGACAATCTCCTAATCAACTCGCTAGGTCTCAAAAAAACTTTTTGGTGGTTTAATCAAAATAGGAAAGGATTCTCACTAGTTTTTAGTGTGTCTGTATGATTTATACAGGATGTTTATAGAAATACACTTATGCCTTGACAAGACATTTGTCACTCAGACATATATAACTAGGCGAACTTTCAAACTTCCTCTTTTCACAACTTTGAAGCATCAAGTCAAGGCATCATTATTTTTTATTTTAGCATCACACGAGAAACTTGAGTCTTCTCGATGAGGCATGACATGCCTTCATGTTGATTATCATCATTTGAGAGATTGAGAGATTTAACAAACGGTGATCCTTGAAGCCTAAATCTTCCCTTAAAATTCGTTGGGCTACAGTGTTAAATTGATCTTTAAGAATATCTTCAAGAGAATAACTTGATTCGGGAGGATAGTTTTATCAACCATCTTGTGCATCTTTGACCGCTTGAGTTATCTTCAACAACTACTTGCGTTCAAGTGTTGTCATTATCAAAACTAACTAACTACTAGTTGTCTTGCATCTTTGTTATCCATAAGCTTCACCATCTTGGATCACTTCTTGACTATAAGTACGAGCAGATAGATCCGCAAACATTAGATCACTTAATGAATTACCCTAACATGTGTCTATTTATATAGTTATCATGCACTGGAAGGTTCTATGCCCTTAAAAACCCTAGAAACCTTTTATAAAATGAATAATAAATGCCAGTTCAAGGTACATGTAACTCTTTACATAAAAATTCATTTTTTATCTGATAAAAGCTTACTTGAACCATAAAGTGTTTACAAGTAGCACTCTTATAAAGTAACATACCACACTCGTAGAACTTTACTGCCTCCTAGAGTTGCTTGAGTTTGACCAACCTCACAATTACATGAACAATTCTTTTCAGGAAGTATCAGATGGGTTATATTTAAAACATAATATTTTTACGATAATTCTTGATAGTTTTTTGTTTGATAACAATCTAGATTTTTATTTATGAAAAATACTTAATGTGATAGGAAGTTGTCACACCTGTCTAAAAAAAACCTTAAAACTATGTATAAATTGATGAAATATGATAGAATGAAATAACATAACTTTATGTTATATTTCTTCTTATTTCATCGCTTCCTTTCATTTTTTTCCCTTTAAATTAGGAAGGAATAACAACTTTATATCATTGAAATGTCCAAACATTGAAATGTAATATTTAATCTACTCTTTTGTTTCACTCAATTCTACGCATTACTTTCCGTTCCGCTAAAGTTGTCTTAAAAATCAAAACATAGACTAAAACTTAGAAACACTAATACACAAATTTATGTTTAGCTTTTCTCAAGAACACCAATAGGGCTCAAACCCAAACTATCATCATCGAAAATGTACATTATAATATGTACAAGTTTATTTTTCGGGTATGCCTTAAGAAAGCATTTCGCCCTTACACAATTCGTGATTGAGGAGTTGTATACATGTCTAATTTCGGGCAAAGCTCTTGAATTAATCGAACTCATCTTGAATGTAGTGGGGTTCGCTCAGATCAATAACCAATCCATAAGAGCAAGACCGAGATGAAATAGTTGATGGACCAGGTAGATTATATGGGTCCATGTCTAGCACACATCAATATCTGATTGAGATATGATGGAGAGCATATTTATGACTCATTAAGGATATCATGATGCGAAATTTGTTAGCCGGACCTAATTCCCAATCATAATTAAGAGGTCATATGAATTGAGAGAAATCACCTTAAATTGTCTTTGATGAGCTATCATGTAAGATGAGTTAAAATGACTATATAAATTGAAGAGTGCAAGAAGAAAACGATATACACAATTCACGATAGGATTCAACTATAAATTTACGAATCTTCATTAATAGAGCTATTATTGGTGTATTTTCACGGATACATTCGTATATAAATTTTTTGAAGTCATGCCTAGATATTTTTCAAATACATTCCTACCTAGTTTTGTGGATCTAAAATTCTTGAAGTTATGGATAGATATTTCCCAATCATAATTAAGAGGTCATATGAATGGAGAGAAATCACCTTAAGTTGTCTGATGAGCTTTCATGTAAGTATAAACCTAAGAGCATAAGAAGAAAACAATATATACACAATCCACAAGGGGATTCGATTGTAACTTTCCTAATTTTGACTAATGTATTATTTCGAATCAATTTCTACATAAAAAATTTAAGTCAGGCCAAGATATTTTCTAAATACATTTCTACCTAATGGTGTGGATCTAAAATTCTTGAACTCATGCCTAGATACTTTCCCAATACTTTTACGAGTACATAATTGTTGGTGGTATTCTAGAGGTGTTATATGATAAATTATATTGTTGCAGAATTTAGAGTAAGAAAAATATATATATATATATAGATATATATATATATATATATATATATATATATATATATATATATATATATATATATAGATATATATATATATATATATATATATATATATATATATATATATATATATATATATATATATATATATATATATATATATATATATATATATATATATATATATATATATATATATATATATATATATATATATATATATATATATATATTTAATATTCTTATATTATTATATCCACCACACACTCACTTTTATATAGGCTTAAAGGAAACTAACATAGGAGACAATAAGTTGGTAATCAAGATGAGAATTTGTTGGTTCTCTTAATCTTAATGATACAACTCTACCGTAAATCTAAATAAAGACAATTATTATAATGTGATAGTTATAATTCTCTCATAATGCATACTAAAGATAATGGTGGTTACAACACATTAATTTTAACACTCTCCCTTAATGTGTTGCTCTTTAACTCCCATTGCTTCTCTAAGTTGCTGGAATTTTCCTCTAGGTAGTGCTTTAGTAAAAATGTATGCAAACTGCTCTTGTGAACAGCAGAAAGCTAACTGCACATCTCCTTTTTCAAACACAGTTCGAAGGAAGTGATGCTTTATGTTAATTTGTCTGGTCCGACTATGAAAAACATGATTCTTTGCCATGTCAATAGCTGATTTTTTGTCACAATGAAGTTGTAGACTTCCCTCTTGTTTCTCTCCAATATCATCTAATATTCTTCTCAACCAAAGTGAGTGTTGTGTAGCTAAACCAGCTGCTAAATACTTAGCTTCAACTGAAGATTGTGCCACAGTATCTTGCTTCTTTGAGCACCAAGAGATCACACCTTCCGACCCAATCACTATCACAATAGCTTGAGCACCAAGGTTGAATACATAACCTGAAGTTCTCTTCATATCATCAACACTTCCGACCCAATCACTATCACAATAGCCTTTAGCTTCAAGTTTAGAATTCTTCTCAAATCTGATTCCATGCTCCATGGTTCCCATGACATACCTTAGAACTCTTCTTGCTGCCCCGAGATGTAAATGACTTGGTTTACTCATGAATCTTGAGAGTAAACTAGCAGCAAACATTAAATTGAGCCTTGAAACTGTCAGATAAAACAAACTTCCAACCAAACTTCTAAACATGTTTGCATCTACTAATCTTCCATCATCTTCCTTCTTTAATTTTTCATTCACCACTAAAGGAATATCAATAGGTTTGCAGCCATACATGCCAAACTTTTTCAAAATATTTTCGGCATATCTCTTTTGACAAATAAAAACTCCATATTCATCTTGGTAAACCTCAATACCAAGAAAATGATGCAACAAACCAAGATCACTCATCTCATATTTTTTCATCATTTCTATTTTAAAATTTTCAATCATTTTCTTTTTGTTACCCGTATACACCAAATCATTAACATAAAGGGCAACAAGAAGGATATCATATTTACCTTGATGCTTCACGTACAAGGTAGGCTCACTTTGACTTCTTTGAAATCCTTTCTGAATGAAGTAGTTGTCAATTTCACTATACCATGCTCTAGGGGCTTGTTTTAACCCATATAGAGCTTTCTTCAACTTGTAAACGTTTCCCTCCTGGCCTTTAGTCACAAAGCCTTGAGGTTGCTGCACATACACCTCTTCTTTTAACTCTTCATTCAAGAAAGCTGACTTCACATCAATCTGGTACAAATTCTAACCTTTTTTAGCTGCTAATGCAATGATTGTTCTCACAGTGTCCAAACGTGCAACCGGAGCAAAAGTCTCACTATAGTCAATTCCAGGTTGTTGTGCATAGCCTTTGACTACTAACCTAGCCTTGGCTCTTTGGATTGAACCATCTGGGTTATGTTTCAATTTGTACACCCACTTTACTCCAATAGCTTCTTTGTCATTTGGCTTTTCAACTAGCTGCCATGTTTTGTTCTTTTCGATTGCATTTATTTCTTCTTGCATCGCATTCTTCCAAACATCTTCTTTGATTGCTTCATCAAAATTTTCTGGTTCCACAACACAATAGTTTCAACTTGCATAAATATCACTCAAGTCCTTCAATTTTATTGGAGTTGAGCTGGGAGATGATGAACTTGAAATTGGTGAACTTGGAGAGGATGAAGAACTTGGTGTACATGAGGTTGGTTGCTCATTTTCAGTTGCTTGATTTTGTTGTAATAAAATTGCAGGCACTGTTTTCTCCTTCATTTTATTTTCTTCCCAATTCCAAGAAGCCTTCTCATCAAATACAACATCTCGGCTAATGATCACCTTGCTTGTCTTCAAATTGTAAAGTCTATAGCCCTTTGACATGGAACTATAGCCAATAAAGACACATCTTTCACTTGTTTCTTCCAGCTTTGTCCTCTTTTGTTTAGGAATTTGAGCAAGCGAACACACCCAAAAACTTTAAGGTGGTTAATTGAAGGTATTCTTCCACTCCAAGCTTCAAATGGAGTCTTATTCCATACAGCCTTTGTTGGACATCTATTCAGCAAATACACAGCAATATTAACAGCCTCAGGCCAAAAACATTTAGGCAAACCTTTCTCAAGTAGTATAGACTTCGCCATCTCCATCACAATTTGGTTCTTTCTTTCAGATACACCATTTTGATGAGGTGTATAGCAAACAATGAGCTGTCTTTCAACACCTTCATCTTCACAAAATTTGTGAAATTCATTCGAGGTGTACTCCTTCCCCCTGTCACTTCTCAACATTTTTATAAACCTACCACTTTGTTTCTCAAAAAAAAGCTTTAAACTTCTTTAAAATTACAAAAACATCAAGTTTTTGTCTCATAAAATATACCCATGTCATTCGGATAAAATCATCAATAAACAAGATAAAATACCTGTTTTTTCCATGAGACAAAGTATTCATAGGGCCACATACATCTACATGTACAAGTTCCAACACTTGTTTGGCTCTCCATACTCCTTCCTTTGGAAACGGTTGGCGGTGGTGTTTTCCTAGCATATATCCTTCACACACACCAGATTTTTCTTCAATTGTTGGCAACCCATACACCATCTTCTTTTGATAAAGCAACTTGAGACTATTGTAGTTCAAGTGCCCAAGTCTCTTGTGCCATAAACAAGAGTCATTTTCTTCTCTAGCCATCATGCTGAATTTTTTTCATAATTAAGAGAAAGTGGAAAGCTTCTATTGCTGATCATTTTTACAACAACAACATTTCTTCTTTTTGAATAAAAAATTTTGCACTCACGATTATCAAAATTTAGAGAATAGCCATGCTCCAAAAGTTGTCCAATGCTTAGCAAGTTCTCATCCAACTCTGACACATAAAGAGTGTCATGAATGACTTTGCTTCCTTGCTTTGTTGTAACTCCAATGCTGCCTTTTCCTTTTACTTCAACATTTTCTCCATTTCCCAATTTAACTTTTGAGCCAAATGAAGAATCAATGTTTATAAAAGCTTCATTCTTTCCGATCATATGGTTGCTACAACCGCTATCCAAACACCACACATTTTTATCTTCTTGAAATGCTTTTTGAAAAGCAAAGAACAAATTACCTTCATCATTTTCTACTTCTGCAAATGAAGCATGTTGTTGATTGATAAAATGACAATCCTTTTGAATATGCCTGAATCTCTTGCAATTGTGACATTATGGTTTGCCCTTGTTCCAACAATCATTCTCGTTGTGAGTGTTACTCTTACAGATTTTGAACCATTTATTTGATGCTCCTTCATGCCATCTTCCGCCATTCGCGCCTCTTCCTCTTTGTAAGACCCTAATTTTGACCCTAAGATCCCTCATGGCATCATGTTGTTGCACAAGTGCATTGCCTCAAGGATCATAACATGTTTGGCTCCTTAACCCTAGGGTTAAGACTTGTTTGGGTGTTTTCAGACCACCAATCATGCTTGTATTGTATATTATTGCTTTTCTTATTTGATTACTAACCAAAACCACAAAAATATGTCACTAACTCTTTTTGTTTTAAAGCTCAAGTGATCATGTGCTCCACAATGCTCCTAGGAGGCTCCTAAGCCCAATGAAATGGCTAGATGAAGATGAGAAAAAGCATGACAATGATACACAAAGTTCCTAATCATCATATATGTCTCCCAAGTATCTCAATTTTCCAATTTGATCAAGATAACCCAAAGGGCTTGAAGATTGTTTCCCAAGGAAACCCTAATTTCACTATGCTTTCATTATGCCTTGCTCATGAAGCAACCTCAATGTCTGATCAAATTTAATCAAGGGAAGTTCTTTCATTCATCATTTTATGCATATTTGAGCCTATTTGAGGCCCCTCAATCACTTATTCATCAAGATTGGAAGTTTGGCCTTGAAAAGTTGACCAGTTAAGTCATCTGACCAAATTGAGGATCCATGAGATATAACTTTTGATGTGTTTGTCAAATGAAGATGACCCAAAGATAAAAAATGTTCTTAAGAACTATCTAAACAACTTTAATTTTCATCAAAAATACATTTGAAGCTTCGAAGGTCATCATTCATTTCAAAACATTATAGGTCATTTTGATTGAAACCCTAATTTTGGGTCAACTTACCAAGGGCATAACTTCCTTATTTTTTGTGATTTTTAGGTGAGACCAAATGATTTGGAAATATTGATATGTCTACTTCAAATGTTAAGTTGGACAAAATTTCATAATCCTAAAATAAGTACATGTGATAATGTAAAAACATTATAGGTCATCTTGGACCTAATTCATTGAATTTGAAAAAGTACCCAACTTCAAATGCCCATAACTTTGTAATAGAAAATCCAAATGATGCAAACTTTGATTCTAGATTGACTATCTTGAACATATATACATCTTTTATGTTGGATATTGTTCCATTTGAAGCTTGCATCATGAAAACAAAGGGGTTTGATTAAGCTTGCTTTTGGTGAAATTTTTCAA
Organism: Lathyrus oleraceus; assembly: GCF_024323335.1. Taxonomy (NCBI): domain Eukaryota; kingdom Viridiplantae; phylum Streptophyta; class Magnoliopsida; order Fabales; family Fabaceae; genus Lathyrus; species Lathyrus oleraceus. The sequence continues at coordinate 519,319,420 of NC_066585.1, read as the reverse complement.
AGTGTTTTGAATATGTTTTGTACTTGGGTTTTCCCAGCCAGTTTTCATCAATTTGCAAATGCCAAATGAATTTTTTCCCAACCTGACTTTTGTTCCTCATTTAAAAGGATTTCCAACCATTACTCACAATACTTATTTGGACCTACGATTTGGGAGTTTCGAATTTATTTTCATGTATGTGCATTTTGGATATTATATGCTAAAACTTGATATGCAAGCTTTCTCCATTCAAAGTGCACGTCCAAATGGATTTCATGTGGTATCATCAAGATGTTTCATTCATCATTGGGCCTTCCACACGCTTGCACAAGCCCATGCATCCAAATTCAATGTCTCATGCACATGAACAAAGTGTGATGCACAACCACATTCAACTATAAATAGAACCTTCATGAGCTTCATTTGCTAACCTTTTGGAGATCCCAAGTGCTGCAGAAGTAAAACCATAGCCATACCAAAGGAATCACTAAAAAAGTTTTCACACTTTCGAGCTTGAAATTCAGTATCATTAGCTGAGTTTTAAAGCCTGATTCCTTAGCCAATCACTTCCATTACACTCAAGGATCAAAGAGGAGCAAGGATCTTGAAGAATTCATGGCCAGAAGTGCATCAATTCAAAGGTTTATTCTCAAAAATTTTGGATCTAGAACTCTTAATTCAATGTAGCATTCTTGTGTTTCTGTGGTTTTCTGAAGTCCTCACACTTGAGGCAAGCCATTGGTGCTTTCAATTCATCATTTCATGAACATTCAGTATGAACACCATGATTTTCTCCTTCACATTTCTCTCAATATAGGAAGAGTGAGAGAGATCCATTGGTACAGTGATGATCTACATCACACGAGCTTCATTTCCATGTCCTTGTTTTCCATTTTCATTAAAATTTATTTCTCTGCAACTGGTGGCCGGAAGTTGTTATCTCACTGGAGAAGATGGTGGTTTCCACCACCACCACCACGTGTGTCACTTCCTGGCCATTACATCATCTTGCCACGATCTAATCTCACACGTTCATTTTAAATACTTCATTTAATGCTGGATATGGCGCGTTTGACTCATGAGTAGCGTGTTCCCACAGATCTGAACCATCCATAAGCGCCATGTCAATTAATGAATGCATCATGTGGCTGCACTTTTTTTCATTTATTCCATTTTCTTTTTATTTTCTGTTAATTCCTTTTATTTTAAAAAATTCATTAAAAATTCATTTGAAGTCAGAAAAATATGAGACCAATTCAAAAAAAATTCTTGAAAAATCTAGTTTCATATTATGATTTTTAATTATTTTTGTGACTTCATTTGATATTTTTTATGAATTACTTGGTTTTTAATGGTTTTAATTCATTTTAAAATACTTTCTGACTTTTAAAAAATCCAAAAATATTTTCATAGCATTTATGGATCATGATAAGTCAATGAAAAATAGTCTCAACAATTTCTTGATTGTTTTGAGATTATTTGAGATTTTAATTCATATTATGCTATTTTTAATTGTTTTTAATTGGTTTTAATTACTTTATGATTTCAAAAAATTGTGAGAAAATTAGTCAAAGTTTGTTTGACTATGTTGAACCTATGAGAATTTAATTGGACTTTTTTGAAGTTGATTTGAATTGAATTTGAGGTTCAACTTTATTTGTTTATTTTTTATTTTCAATTTATTGTAATTCATAAAATACCAAAAAAATACCATTGACTCTTTGACTTGTTATCTTCATTTCTCTTTTGTTTGGTGTTGATTGAGGTTGATTTTAATCAACTTTGGTCAATTGGGTTTGGTGGTTGTCTTCTTTTCCCATCCCTTTCATCTTCATCCCTTTCTTTCCATCAATGGCCAATGAGTTAAAGTCTTGTAGTTGGTCTTGACAAATGAGAAGCTTAACCTTCTTTGATCCAAACCAGACTCAACTTGATCCATGATCAAGTGAGTTATTTTGTGTCCAAGATAGGTTGCTTCTTGGTCAAGCAAATAACCTAAAGTCAATACAAGGCCCTTCCCCTTACTAGTCATGATCTCTAACTTGTGTTCTTTGCCTATATTTTTAGTGACCGGCCTCAGATAGGTGTGATTACTACATTAGTCCACTTACGATTGCTTAACATAGCGCTACATTGTCTTATGACAAACTAACATAACTTTACTAACTACTAACTTTAATTTGAGCTTTTAATTTATTGCCATTTACTTTTAATGTCATTTATTTCTTGCTCATTATTCATCTTGCTTTTCTCTTTGCTCAGTTGAGCACATATTTTATGTTTATGTCATTTTTCTTTTGCTCATTTGAGCCCAATATTGTGTAAATATATTGCTATTTTGTGTTGTTTGTGTTTGTTTGTTTTGAACCATGCTTAAAGGAGTTCAAGAGCAACTAGGCATCATGCCTTTAGAATGCAAAATTTGTTGAAGAGCAACTAGGCCTCATGCCTTTAGAATGCTAACATTCAAAGTTGATCTCAAAAGAACTTCTCCTCAAAACTTATTCTTTGTCCATTCCCTTTATTGTGTTGTGAACTTTTTGATGTTTGATCTTGTGTGATAGGGATCCTATCTTAAGATTGTGAAAAAGAGGAACATTGTCATGAGTAACCAAGTTAAGAGCCAAGCCAAATGGAGATCCTAGAAGCTTGAATTAAAATTGTTTGATTGCTTGTTTGTGTGCTTTGTCCAAAGGAAAGAAGCATCTTGAGTCATCTTTATGACTCTAAGAAAAGGATCTACAAGGGTTTATCTTTCCCCTCTTATCTTTGTATGCTTTAGGAATAGCCCTTCTCTTCTTCTCCCCACTCTAACCAAGCCAAAAATCATTTTCAAACTTTGACTTTGTTTTAAATTAGAAACCTAGGCCTTAGGCCTTTGACTTTTCAAAACTCATTTCATAAATACTCATTGTAAATAAACTTTAATCCCACTTTGACTTCATTTTGTAAATAACTTTAACTTGTAAATATAACTCATTTCAAGTTGTTTTGTGGTTCCAATGACCACCTTGTTAAAATCTTTTCAAAAACATTAGTCATAGGTTTGAGTTATCATAGTGGTTGATGTAAATCTCACCTCATCCTTAGTGTTGGATTATAAGCCTTCCATGCTTATTATAGGGTTAACCCCTCACTAGCATGTTGAAGTCTTCCTCACATGGTGGATTGATGGTTTAGGTTGAGTTTTCTCCCTTTGATAACAAAAGACCTTAAGGCTTTTGATCAAATCAATTCACCAATCTTTGAATTTTTTACCCCAAACTACGAGGTTTTGATCCTCCTTTGTGATGGCACGTAGGCAATGGGTTCATCAATTCAAACAACAAAATTTGTAAATATAATTTATTCTCTTCTCATCCCCCCAATCTTTTTGCACAAATCTTTTCACAAATACCAACCTACAACACATATTTGCAAAAATGGTTCCCTTAGAGTACTAAGGATTTTATGGGTGCGTAAAACCTTCCCATTTCATAACCAACCCCCTTACCCAGATCTCTGACATTTTTATTAGTTTTTGATTTGAAAAACTTCTTACCATGGCTTTTGTTCGCTTTTTAGCCTTTCCTTTGGACAAATAAAAGTGCGGTGGTGACTCGAATTGATGTTGACTTTTGGTTTAGTCAATAAACCTAAAGGTAACAAAAACCCCGCTACAGAAAAGTGGCGACTCTGCTGGGGAGCTGATGTTCCTAGTGGGTTTAGCCTACTTTTTGCTTATATGTGTTGTATGTTTATATTTATTTGTGACATGTTTTTATGCAAATTTGGGATGAATGTATTGTTTGTAATGTATGAATTACTTGATATATTAATTGCTTGTATGCTTGGTGGTTTCTTGTGAGATGAGTTCTATACCCAAACTCGAGTGCACTTATGATAGGAGAATGGCATAGTCTTGTTGAATTGTGTGGAGTTATTCCTTAACAAGTTAACTTGCAAGTCCAAGTCACACGAGTAGTCATGGTTAGGCACTACTCTTTCCAATAGGAACCCTAGATACCAAGGACCTTAGATACCTAGCCCATCTTGGCCTACTTTAGGACATAGTGCAAAGATCGTTCAAGTGTAAGACTTGATACGATTGTTACGCGATACTACACTCATAAGAGTTCCTCTTGAGAATATTTTTGGAGGACGAGTAGTCGTTTTGTCCGATAATATCCGAAAGATGGGATGATGACTATGGGAACCTTTTAGAACATGATTGTCAGGTTTAAACTGTAGTACACTCCCGTTGGGCGGTTCTTAACTGAGACTCCATGCTCGTGACTTACAACAAACCCGTGATTCGCGGTCGATCCGTTCTGGTATATCCTCAATATCAATGGAACTTGGGTGTTGATAAGGTGTAAACCATAATCCACCAAAATGGATGATTGATATTGACGATGACCTAAGCCATCCTGTGACCTTTGTATGGTGTGACTTGCTTGATCCTTGAGTGTGTTTGTTGCATCCATGCATTCATCCGCATTCATATCATCGACAATAAGATTTTACGAGGAACCTAAAAGGTCTATTTGCAAATTTTCAGAAATGGATAAGCAAAGAAGGAATACGAAGAAGTACAGTTTCAGACAACCCGACTTGAAAGAGTTAAGGAGTGTGACATCTTATGTATTAGAGCCCTTGGAGTTCAAAGCTTGCCATGGGAAGCTTCTATCTATTCTTTCTATAGAGGTGGATGAAGGTTTGATGAGTGTGTTGATGCAGTTCTACGATCCTTTGTATCGGTGCTTCACTTTTCCGGATTTCTAGCTTTTGCCTACCTTAGAGGAGTATGCTTATCATCTGGGTATACATATTCTTGACCAGTTGTCGTTCAGTGGTTTGGAGAAGATTCCGTCTTCTCAAGAGATTGTTGACATGCTTCATGTGGAGATATCTAACATTGTTGCTAATATGACTACCAAAGGTGGAATTCAAGGTCTCCCGTCTGATTTTCTGATTGCCAAAGCTACTTTGTTTGGGAAGGCCATGAGTAAGGAAGCTTTTGAAGCCATATTCATACTCCTCATCTATGCGCTAGTGTTATTTCCCAACATCGACAACTTCGTGGACGTGAACGCTATTAGGATTCTCTCTTCTCTTAATCTCGTTCTGAATCTGTTGGGTGACACTTATTTCTCTTTGCATATGAGGAATGCAAAGGGTGGTGGTTCCATTGTATGTTGTGTGCCTCTGTTGTACAAGTGGTTTATTTCGCACTTGCCTTAGACGTTTGCCTTCAAGGAGAACAAGAGATGTCTACGGTGGTCCACGAGACTTATGTCTCTCACTAATGATGATATCTCTTGGTATAATCGTGTTTATGATGGTGTTCAGATTATTGATTCTTGTGGTTAGTTCTCCAATGTACCTCTTCTTGGTACATTTGGTGGAATTAACTACAACCCTGCTTTGGCTCGCCGTTAGCTTGGGTTCCCCTTAAAGGATAAGCCTAACAACATTCTGTTGGAAGGCTTATTCTTTCAAGAGGGTAAAGATCCCCAAAACTTGAAGGATAGGATGGTCCGCGCCTGGCGCAAGGTTCATAGGAAAGGGAGGAATGAGTTTGGTTCGAAGAATTGTGTTGCTTTGGAACCTTACACCTCTTTGGTGAGGAAGAGATCCCTCGAGGACCACATGCCGTACGAGTATCCGAGACCTACCCCTATGGTTATGGTTGGGCCTTCAACCCTCCCTAATCAAGGAGTAGAGGAGTTGAGAGACGAAGACCGTTCGCGTGCTTGGGTTCGTGAGCGTGAGGAGCTTCTTCAATAGCTCAAAGATAAGGATGAAGTGATAGAGTTTCTAGAGCATCAGGTTATTGATGAGCCCGATGATATGGTTACTTCTCTCCTTCCTCACTCGTCTAGGTTTTGGAAGAAGAGATATGATCAGCTCGCCAAGGAGAAGGCCGACATGGAAGCAGCTTACGAGAGAGAGGTGAAGAGGCTTCGTGCGACGTATCTTCCGATCTCAAAGGCTTTGGACGATTTCTTCTAGGGATCCATAAGATGTTTATTCTCCTTTTCTCTTGTATTGTATTTGGTTACCGAGACTGTACTACTTCTTTGGTGTAAAAAGTTTCCAAATATTATATTGTTATGAGTATTCCATATATGTCTTAAAAAGTTCAATATTTTCAAAACATTTGCAAATAGATCTTTATAAAGTTCCTTTGATAAAAAACAAAGCATATGCACAAGCATTGCATGCATCATATGCATAAGTAGGTTTTGGTTCTGAGCTCCTGATACAGTGGTCTAACTCTTTGTTCTTCATTTATTTTGAAGACAAGCTGACGCACCGGTACAACACCAGAGCTAATCATCAGAAGATCATGGAACACCTTGAACAAGAGAACAAAGATCTAAAGGAGGAGATTTCCATGCTGACTGCCATGATGGAGTCAATTCTTGCTGTGCAGAGTCAAGCTTCTCCAACTCCTGCAACTCCTCCCGCGAGGACGGTCATTTCTGAAGTGGTTACCTCAACAGTGCCTACTGCCACCGCCCACTTCGCTTCGAATATGCCAACTGGATTCCCTTGGGGAATGCCATCTAATTTTGTGCCAGAGGGTTTCGCCCCCACTCTTGCTTCTATGTCGGCATCTAGCCCCGTCTTGTCTGTGCCACCTTCTGTTGTGCATACTTTGCTGCGTGTCGAAGACACCATCTATCATTCTGAGCCATCTAAGGGCCCGGACGTTTATAAAAAGATGGACGAGATGAAGGACCAATTCCTTGAGCTGCACAAGGAACTGAAAACGCTGAGAGGCTGTAGTGGGGTTTTCGTTACCTTTAGGTTTATTGACTAAACCAAAAGTCAACATACAATTCGAGTCACCACCACACTTTTATTTGTCCAAAGGAAAGGCTAAAAAGCGAAAAAAAGCCAAGGTAAGAAGTTTTTCAAATAAAAAACTAATAAAAATGTCAGAGATCTAGGTAAGGGGATTGGTTATGAAATGGGAAGGTTTTACGCACCCAAAACATCCTTAGTACTCTAAGGGAACCCTTTTTGCAAACATGTGTTGTAGGTTGGTATTTGTGAAAAGATTTGTGCAAAGGATTGGAGGGATGAGAAGAGAATATATTATATTCACAATTTTTTTTTGTTTAAATGGATGAACCCATTGCCTACGTACCATTACAAAGGAGGATCAAAACCTCGTAGTTCGTGGTAAAAATCTCAAAGATTGGTGAATTGATTTGATCAAAATCCTTAAGGTATTTTTTATCAAAGGGAGAAAACTCAACCTAAACCAACAATCCACCATGTGAGGAAGGCTTCAACATGCTAGTGAGGGGTTAACCCTACAATAAGCATGGAAGACTTATAATCCAACCACTAAGGATGAGGTGAGATTTACATCAACCACTATGATAACTCAAACCTATGACTAATGTTAATGAAAAGGTTTTAATAAGGTGGCCATTGGAACCACAAAACAACTTGAAATGAATTATATTTACAAGTTAAAGTTATTTACGAAATAAAGTTAAAGTTGAATTAAAGTTTATTCACAATGAGTGTTTATGAAAAGATTTTTTGAAAAATCAAAGGCTTAAGGCCTAGGTTTCTAATTTGAAACAAAGTCAAAGTTTGGGAAATTATTTTTGGCTTGGTTAGAGTGAGCAGAATAAGAGAAGGGCTAGTCCTAAAGCATACAAAGATAAGAGAGGAAAGATAAACCCTTGGAGTTCCTTTTCTTGAAGTCATATAGATGACTCAAGATGCTCCTTTCCTTTGGACTTAGCACACAAACAAGCAATCAAACAATTTGAATTCAAGCTCCTAGGATCTCCATTTGGCTTGGCTCTTAACTTGGCTACTCATGACAATGGTCCTCTTTTCACAATCTCAAGATGGGATCCCTATCACACAAGAGCAAACATCAAAAAGTTCATAACACAATAAGGGGAATGGACAAAGAATAAGTTTGGAGGAGAAGTCTTCTGAGATCAAATTTGAATTTTAGCATTCTAAAGGCATGAGGCCTAGTTGCTCTTCAACAAATTTTGCATTCTAAAGGCATGAGGCCTAGTTGCTCTTGAACTCCTTTAAGCATAGGTAAGTCCTAATTTTAAGTCCTTTCTCCTCTTGCATTTGGTTCACACAAAAACAAACACAAAGCAAACACAAGATAGCAATATATATACAATAATGGGCTCAAATGAGCAAAAGAAAAATGACATAAACATAAAATATGTGCTCAATTGAGCAAAGTGAAAATCAATATGAATAATGAGCAAGAAATAAATGGCATTAAAATAAATGGCAAGAAATTAAAAGCTTAAATTAAAGTTAGTAGTTAGTAAGGTTATGTTAGTTTGTCATAAGACAATGTAGCGCTATGTTAAGCAATCGTAAGCGGACTAATGTAGTAGTCACACCTATCTGAGGTCCGTCAATAAGAATGTAGGCAAATAACACAAGTTAGAGATCATGACTTGTAAGCCAAGTTCCATAAACTTGCCATACCAAACAAAAGGGGAAGGGCCTTGTATTGACTTTAGGTTATTTGCTTGACCAAGAAGCAACCTATCTTGGACACAAAACAACTCACTTGATCATGGATCAAGTTGAGTTTGGTGTGGATCAAAGAAGGTTAAACCTCTCATTTGTCAAGACCAACCATGAGACTTTAACTCATTGGCCATTGATGGAAAGAAAGGGATGAAGATGAAAGGGAGGGAAAAAGAAGACCATTATCAAATCCAATTGATCAAATGTGAATCAAATCAACATCAACCAACACCAAACAGAAGAGAAATGAAGATAACAAGTCAAAGAGTCAATGGTATTTTTTTGGTATTTTTTGAATTAAAATAAAATGCAAATAAAAAATAAACAAATAAGATCAAACCTCAAATTCAATTCAAATCAACTTCAACAAGTCCAATTAAATTCTCATAGGTCCAACATGGTCAAACAAACTTTGACTAATTTTCTCATCAATTTTTGAAACCAGCAAGCAATAAAAACAATTAAAAATAACACAAAATGGATTAAAATCTCAAATAAACCTCAAATCAAATAAGAAATTGATGAGACTATTTTTCATTGATTTATCATGATCCATAAATGCTAGGAAAATATTTTTGGATTTTTCAAAAGTCAGAAAGTATTTTAAAATGAATTAAAACTATTAAAAATCAAATAATCTATGAAAAACATCAAATTAAGTCACAAAAATAATTAAAAATCAAAATATGAAACTGGATTTTTCAAGAAATTTTTTGGAGTTGGTCTCATATTTTTATGACTTCAAATGAATTTTTTATGAATTTTTGAAAATCAAATGAATTAATTGAGACTAAAAGAAAATAGAATAAATGGAAAAAACCAGCGCCACAGGATGGAGCTCATTAATTGACGTGGCATCAATGAATGACTCAGATCATGAGGAACACGATGCAACCAAGTCAAACGCGCCACATAAGGTATTAAATGAAGTAAACATAATGGAGGATCAAGATTAGAACGTGGTATCCATATCCAATGGCTAGGAGACAAGACACGTAGTGGTGGTGGTGGAAATCACCGTCTTCTCCTGCGAGTCAACAGAATCCGGCCACCAGTTGCAGAGAAAAAAAGTTTAATAAAAATGGAAAACAAGGACATGGAAATGAAGCTCGTGTGATGGAGATCATCACTGTACCGTTGGATCTTCCTCACTCTTCGTATTTTGAGAGAAACATGAAGAAGAAGATTTTGGTGTTCAAACTATAAGCTTATGAAATGGTGAATTGAGAGCACCAATGGCTTGCCTCAAGTGTGAGGACTTCAGAAAACCACACAAACACAAGGATACTACATTGAATTGAGAGTTTTAGATCCAAAAATTTTGAATGTATACCTCTGAATTGAAGCACTTCAGGCCATGATTCCTTCATGTTCCTTGCTCCTCTTTGATCTATGGATGTAGTGGAAGTGAAAGGCTAAGGAATTAGGCTTTGAAGATCAGCTAATGATGCTGAATTTCAAGCTCGAAAGTAAGAATTTTTTTTGAAAAATTCCTTTGGTATGGCTATGGTTTCAATGCTGCAACAATTCAAATCTCCAAAAAGGTTGATGAATGAATGAGAGGGAACCTCTATTTATAGCTGAAACTCTCATATGATCACACTTCTTTCATGTGCATGGCAAATTGAAAATGCATTGCATGGGCCTGTACAAGCGTGTGATAGGCCCAATGATACTTGCAAAAGCTAGCTGAGATCATGTAGATAGCAAATGGTCGTGTGCATTGGACTGAACAAGCTTGCATACTCTAGTTTCATCATAAAATACCAAAATGCACATAAGTGAAGATAATTTCGAAACTCACAAATGGTAAGTCCAAAAAAATAATGTGAGTAATGGTTGGAAAGCCCTTAAAATAAGGAACAAAAGTCGTGTTGGGAGAAAAATTCATTTGGCATGTGCAAATTAATGAAAACTGGCCTGGAAGATCCAAGTACAAAACATGTTTAAGTCACATTTGAAAAATTTCACCAAAAGCAAGCCTAATCAAACCCTTCTGTTTTCATGATTCAAGCTTCAAATGGAAAAACATCCAACATTAAAGCTGTAGACTGTTTCAAGATGATCAATTTAGACTCAAAGTTTGCATCGTTTGGATTTTCTATGACACAGTTATGGGCATTTGAAGTTGGGTACTTTTTCAAATTCAATGAATTAGGTCCAATATGACCTATAATGTTTTGTATTATCACATGTGTTTATTTTAGGATTATGAAATTTTGTCCAACATAACATTTGAAGTAGACATCTTAAGATTTCCAGTGCATTTTGTATGACCTCAAAATAATAAAAATTAAGGAAATTGTGTCCTTGGTAAGTTGACCCAAAATTAGGGTTTCAGTCAAAATGACATATAATGTTTTGAATTAACTGATGACCTTACAAGTTTCAAATGGATTTTTGATGAACATGAAAGTTGTTCATATGGTTCTTAATAACATTTTGCATCTTTGGGTCATCTTCATTTGTCAAACACATCAAAAGTTATATCTCAATGGACCTCAGTTTAGTCAGATGACTTGACTGGTCAACTTTTCAAGGCCAAACTTCCAATCTTGATGAATAAATGATTGAGGGGCCTCAAATAGGATCATATATTCATAAAATGATGAATTAAAGAACTTCCCTTGATTGAATTTGATCAGAGGTTGAGATTGCTTCATTGGCAAGACACAATCAAAGCACAATTGAATTAGGGTTTCCTTGGTAAACAATCCTCAAGCCCCTTGGGTTATCTTGATCAAATTTACAAATTGTGATACTTGGGAAACATATATGATGATTAGGAGATTTGTGGACCATTGTCATGCTTTTTCTCATCTTCTTCTAGCCATTTCATTGGGCTTAGGAGTCTCCTAGGAGCATTTGGAGCACATGATCACTTGAGCTTCAAAACAAGAAAGAGTTAGTGACATATTTTTGTGCTTTTGGTTAGTAATCGAATAAGAAAAACAATAATATACAATACAAGCATGCTTGGTGGTCTCAAAACACTTAAACAAGTCCCAACCCTAGGGTTAAGGAGCCAAACATGCTATGATCCTTGAGGCAATGCATTTGTGCAACAACATGGTTCCATTAGGGATCTTAGGGTCAAAATTAGGGTCTTAGTAAGGCAAAGATCTGTTTGGGAAGAGTGTTGCTGAATTGTGCTTAGTGCCCAATGTGAAAATCCTAGTCAAATTCAAAGTGCCTGACTTTGAGAAGTACAAGGGAAATACATGTCCACTCAGTCATCTTGTGATGTATGCTCGCAAGATGTCGACCCAAACAGATAATGATCAACTACTGATTCACTAATTTCAGGATAGCCTGACAGGTGTTGCGCTCCGGTGGTATATGGGGCTAGAGAGTGCAAGCATCCGCAGTTTCAATAATCTTGGAGAGGCCTTTGTGAAGCAGTATAAGTACAACATGGACATGGCTCCAGACATAGATCAGTTAAGGGCAATGTCCCAGAAGGACAAGGAGACCTTCAAGGAATATGCCCAGTGGTGGCGAGAATTGGCAGCTCAGATAGTGCCACCCTTGGAGGAGAAGGAGATGACAAAGATCTTCTGGAAGACTTTGAGCTCTTTCTACTATGAGCGCATGATTGCTAGTGCTCCCTCGGACTTTACCGAAATGGTAAATATGGGGATGAGGCTAGAAGAGGGAGTCCGTGAAGGACGGATGTCCCGTGATGATGGCAATTTGGAAAAGAAATATGGAGGATTTTCCAGGAAGAAGGAAGGGGAGACTCATGTTGTTTCTTCCCATGTCAAGAGAAGGCCCTCTGTGAGGAGGAAAGAAGTCCGACCAACTGTTAACCAACACCAGGTGGCTCATATAGCACCTGCTTTCAGAGAAGCTCAACAACAACCACAACAACAACATCTTCAACAACAACAGGCTTACCAGCCTCGCAACAATAACAACACCAACACCAGCAACTATGAGAGGAAGAGGGTAATGTTTGACCCAATTCTTATGACCTATGCTGAATTATATCCTTCCTTAATTGATAGGAAGCTGATAACTCCTCGTGATCCTTTTGATGTGCCAGCCAATCCTCAATGGTGGTACAAGCCCAAACTTCACTGTGTGTATCATTCCGGTACGCCCGGACATGATGTGGATAACTGTTTTCCATTGAAGACCAAGGAGTGGGATACTATTCTTCGAGGATGTAAGCCCAAATTTGAAGAAGAACCCATTGCCCGAGCATGGGAAAGCAGTTGTCAATATGGTTCAGGGGTGCCCTGGAAAATATAAAGTCCTTTATGTGAATGACATAAGGCGGTCCTTGGTAGAGATGCATAAGTTGTTGTGTGAGCACAGTCATTATGAGAATGATCATGATAGGTGTCAGGTGTGCACTGTCAATGAAAGAGGATGCCGCAAAGTAAGAAAGGACATCCAAGAGATGCTAGACTAAGGGATGATTGAGATACTTCAGAATCGTAATGAGGATGAAGTTGACGTTATCACTCCCGTGTTCAAAATTCCTGATCCTGTTGTCATTAAGTATGATGGAAGCAAGAAGAAGGTGATGCCAACTCTTATGATCAAGCCAGCGGGCCATGTCCCATATGTGTCAGATAAGGAGGTCCTGTACCGTTACAATGCTGTTATGCTAGAAGATGGGAAGGAGGTGTTGTTGCCCTCAAAATCTATTGTAAGCATTTCCGATGTCAGTGGAGTGACCCGTAGTGGTCGTGTTTTCTCGGCTCAGCCGAAATCCCAAGAAGACACCGTGACGAGAGCTATTGTCAATCTTGTCGGTCCCGTGGGGACTTCTTCTTCAAATCATTATACTCCTATTGTGAAGGGTGTTGATCCCGTTGTTGTTACATCCAATAACGCTCTTATCCTGGTTGGCCAGTCTGGCATGTTAAGAGAGGATGGTGATGAGATGCTGAGGCTCATCAAGAGGAGTGAGTACAATATTGTGGACCAGTTGCTTCAAACTCCATCAAAGATATCTATCCTATCTTTGTTGATGAATTCAGAGCCACACCATGAAGCATTGCAAAGGGTGTTGGACGTGGCATACGTGGATCACGATGTCACGATTGAGCAGTTTGACAACATTGTTGCAAATATAACTGCCTGCAACAATTTGAGCTTCTGTGATGATGATCTTCCCGAGGAGGGAAAAGACCACAATTTGGCTTTACATATCTCTTTGAATTGTAAAGACGATGCCATGTCCAATGTGTTGGTGGACACAGGGTCATCACTTAATGTACTGCCAAAATCCACTCTTGCTAAACTTTCATATCAGGGGCCTTCCATGAGGCAGAGTGGGGTAGTAGTAAAAGCTTTTGATGGATCGCTTAAGACTGTGGTTGGTGAATTAGACCTCCCAATCAAGATTGGACCTAGTGATTTCCAGATCACTTTCCAGGTTATGGATATACATCCGTCATACAACTGTTTACTCGGTAGACCATGGATTCACAAGGCAGGCGCCGTGACATCCACTCTGCACCAAAAGTTGAAGTTCGTCAAGAACAAAAAGTTGGTGGTGATAGGGGGAGAGAAGGCTCTCTTGGTCAGCCATTTATCTTCCTTTTCCTACATTGATGCTGAGCATGAGGTTGGAACTCCGTTCCAAGCCTTATCTATTGCTGAGCCTTCTAGGAAATGACTTTCTTCATTTGTCTCCTATAATGACGCAAAGTTGGCCATTGAGCATGGTGCAACTGATGGTTTGGGGAAAATGATCAAGTTGGAAGATAATAAATCCCGGGCTGGTATAGGGTATTCTTCTGGTATTTCCAATGATCTTAGGTTATTTCAGAGTGGAGGTTTCATCCACACCGTTGGAGATCAAGAAGTTGCTGCCATCATCGAAGAAGATGAAGAGGAAGACCTTGGCAACTTTGTCGTACCTGGAGGAATCTGCAATAATTTGGTCGCTGTTGATGTTCCAACAGTTATCCATAAGTCAACGTAATATGTTCATTTTGTTTAAAAACCCTTCTCCCATGCCAAAAGGAGAAGTGAAGACATTGTTGGCATGATTGATTAATACTATGATATTCATTCAATAATCGCATGTCAAATGTCTGTTTTTCAAATTATTTTTCAATTTTTTCTTTCCACATGAAATTAGTGATCACCATAAAACCCTAAAAGAGAATAAAATCAATCTTTTCATCTGCATAATGATTTGCCTTGTTTGAATTCTGAAATCTCTTTTATACTCAAAATCATTATGCAGGTTAATCAAACCCATTGAACATAATGATCCAACATATCTCCCAACTTTGAGTTCCCTGTATTTGAGGCAGAAGAAGATGATGTTGAAGAGATTCCTGATGAGATTACCTGTCTACTTGACCACGAGGAGAAGATCATCCATCCACATCTTGAGAATCTGGAAACAGTCAACTTGGGGTCTGAAGACTGCATTCGTGAAGTGAAGATTGGGGCACTCCTTGAAGAGTTTGTTAAGAAGGGGTTGATTGAGTTGCTACGAGAATATGTCGACGTCTTTGCCTGGTCGTATGAAGACATGCCCGGTTTGGATACTGATATCGTGCAACATTTCTTGCCATTGAAGTCTGAGTGTGTGCATGTGAAACAAAAGCTCAGAAGAACTCATCCTGATATGGCAGTGAAGATTAAAGAAGAAGTGCAGAAGAAAATTGATGTGGGGTTTTTTGTGACTTCTACATATCCTCAATGGGTGGCCAATATTGTGCCTGTACCTAAGAAAGATGGAAAAGTCCGAATGTGTGTGGATTATCGTGACTTGAATAAAGCTAGTCCAAAAGACGGTTTTCCTCTACCACACATTGATATGTTGGTAGACAATACGGCTAAATTCAATGTCTTTTCATTTATGGATGGATTTTCCGGTTATAATCAGATTTAAATGGCACCCGAGGATATGGAGAAGACAACATTCATCACACCTTGGGGAACATTCTGTTATCGAGTGATGCCCTTTGGTTTGAAGAACGCTGGAGCCACGCATCAACGTGCTATGACTACCTTGTTTCATGACATGATGCACAAGGAGATTGAGGTGTATGTCGATGATATGATTGCCAAGTCGAAAATGGAAGTGGAACATGTAGAACACTTGTTGAAGCTTTTTCAGCGTCTGAGGAAGTACAAACTCCGCTTGAATCTAAACAAGTGTACATTTGGAGTCCGTTCCGGCAAGTTGTTGGCCTTTATTGTCAACGAGAGAGGTATTGAAGTTGATCCTGCCAAGGTCAAAGCAATACAAGAGATGCCTGCGCCAAAATTGAGAAGCAAGTCCGAGGTTTTCTTGGCCGCTTAATTACATTTCGAGATTTATATCCCACATGACTGCCACATGTGCACCTATATTCAAGCTCCTCCGGAAAGATCAGTGTCATGATTGGACCGAGGATTGCCAAAAGGCCTTTGACAGTATCAAAGAGTATTTGTCCGAGCCTCTGATTCTGTCCCCGCCTGTTGAAGGGAGACCATTGATTATGTACTTGACTATGCTTGATGATTCCATGGGTTGTGTCCTCGGTCAGCAAGATGAATCAGGAAAGAAAGAATATGCAATATACTACTTGAGTAAGAAGTTCACTAACTGTGAGTCTCGGTACTCAATGCTTGAGAAAACATGTTGTGCTTTTGCTTGGGCTACTAAATGTTTACGCCAGTATATGTTGAATCATACAACTTGGTTGATATCCAAAATGGATCCGATCAAGTATATCTTTGAGAAGCCTGCTTTAACTGGGAGGATTGCCCGTTGGCAGATGTTGTTATCTGAGTATGATATTGAGTGTCGAGCTCAAAAAGCTATTAAAGGTAGTATCTTGGCTGACCATCTGGCACATCAACCAATTGAAGATTATCAGTCGGTGCAATACGACTTCCCTGATGAGGAGATTCTGTATTTGAAGATGAAAGATTGTGATGAGGCTACGCTCAATGAAGGGCCAGAGCCTGGTTCCCGATGAGGTATGGTGTTCGATGGTGCTGTCAATCAGTATGGAAATGGTATTGGGGCAGTGATTATTACTCCTCAAGGCACACATTTTCCTTTTACAACAAGGCTAACTTTCAAATGCACGAATAATATGGCGGAGTATGAGGCTTGTATTATAGGTTTGGAAGAATGTATCGATCTTAGGATCAAACATTTTGATGTTTATGGCGATTCAGCCCTTGTTGTTAATCAGATTAAGGGTGAATGGGAGACGAATCAGCCTGGCCTCATCCCATATAGAGATTATGCGAGGAGGATTTCAACTTTCTTTACTAAAGTTAACTTCCATCATATTCCTCGAGATGAGAATCGGATGGCGGATGCTCTCACTACGCTCGTTTCAATTATTGCCGTCAATTATAGGAATGAAGTCCCCAATATTACTGTGATGCGCTGGGATAGACCTACTCATGTGTTTGCAGTTGAGGAGGTGAAAGATGATAAGTCATGGTATTATGATATCAAGTGCTTTCTCCAAAGTCAGACTTACCCGCCTGGGGCATCTGTTAAAGATAAGAAGACTTCGAGGAGATTATCTGGAAGTTTCTACCTTAATGGTGATGTGCTTTACAAGAGGAATTTTGACATGGTTCTGCTCAGATGTGTGGATAGACACGAAGCAGACTTGTTGATGACTGAAGTCCATGAGGGTTCATTTGGTACTCATTCCAATGGACATGCCATGGCAAAAAATATGTTGAGAGCAGGCTACTATTGGCTGACAATGGAGTCTGACTGCTGCAAGTTTGTGAAGAGATGCCACAAGTGTCAGATTTATGCAGATAAGATTTATGTCCCCCCGACACTCCTAAATGTTATTTCTTCACCATGGCATTTCTCCATGTGCGGAATTGACATGATTGGCATGATTGAACCAAAGGAGTCGAACGGTCACCATTTTATTCTCATAGCCATTGATTACTTCACCAAGTGGGTTGAAGCGGCATCATATGCAAATGTGACCAGACAGGTAGTTGTGAGGTTTATCAAGAACCAACTCATATGCCGATATGCTGTGCCAGACAAGATTATTACTGATAACGGATATAACTTGAACAACAAGATGATGAAAGAGCTGTGTAGCGAGTTCAAGATTGCACATCATAATTCTTCTCCCTATAGACCCAAGATGAATGGGGCCGTTGAAGCTGCGAATAAGAATATCAAGAAGATTATTTAGAAGATGGTTGTCACGTACAAAGATTGGCATGAGATGCTACCATTTGCTTTGCATGGCTATCGTACATCCGTCCACACTTTAATAGGGGTAACCCCCTTCTCTCTTGTATATGGCATGGAGGTTGTGCTCCCCGTAGAGGTTGAGATCCCATCAATGAGAGTCTTGATGGAAGCCAAGTTGACTGATGCTGAATGGGTTCAGAGTCGTTATGACCAACTGAATTTGATTGAAGAGAAGAGATTAACTGTCACGTGCCATGGTCAGTTATATCAACAAAGGATGAAGAAAGCCTTTGATAAGAAGGTCAAGCCTCGTGTGTTCCGAGAAGGTGACCTCGTGCTCAAGAAAGTCTTGTCTTTCACGCCCGATTCCAGGGGCAAGTGGACTCCAAATTATGAAGGTCCATACGTTGTTAAAAGAGCCTTTTCAGGCGGTGCTTTGTTGCTCTGGACTATGGATGAGGAGGATTTCACTTATCCTGTGAATTCAGATGCAGTCAAGAAATACTTCGCCTAGAAATAAAAATAGAATAGCTTGCTAAGTTGAAAACCCGAAAGGGCGGCTTAGGCAAAAATGAGCGTCTCGGTGGATTGAAAACCCGAAAGGGCGGTCCAGGCAAAAGTTAGAGACATGAAAAATGAATATATATATCCCGCTAGATTGAGTACCTCACCCTGGGGCAATTTAGGCAAAAATTAGGAATTTGGCAAGTAACTGCATCCTGACAAGACTTTGTTCTACAAGCTGTCGTCTGTTAAAGATTCTCGCTCAGTCGTCATCAACTGAAGTTTAAAATACAGTAGATTCAGAGTTGGTGGAGAAACGGTCATTATGTTCAATGTCTCCCTTTTTCCATGTATATCACCAATTTCAAAATTTGTAAAGATCCATGGAGCCTCGCCATTTGCGGACTACCATCCTCTTAAATAAATTTGGGCCTTTATCCCATTCTTTGCACTCTTATTTGTTTCTGTTTAACAAACGTTTGCATGTTTTAATTGATGAATATCATTTAGTTAAACAAATAAAGTTTTCATAAATAAATTGTTTTAAACAAAATGAACATTCACAATGACCGAAAGGATAAGTGTGACGTCCTCAGTGCTTTCCCAAGGATAGTACGATCATCAAAAGGTAAGACATTTGTTCATATTCTGGCATTCTCATATCCTCTTCATCAACTTTCAGGTTGTCTCCCCAGCAAGCGTAGAAAGAATAATACATCATCAGCTTCCCAGAGAGTCTGACGCCAGCATTTGTGTTTTATCAATTATATGGTTGTCATCCCTTGTGTGGACTGACCTAAAATCCCTTATAGATTGATAAAATTTGATATGCTATCTACTCACGAGGAAGGGTTGTCTTTCCCCAGCATGAGTAGAAGTCCCCAACGGAGTAAGCATATGTTCCCTGCAGAGCTATCTTTCCAGATATTTGTCTCCTCAGTAGGAAGTTGCCTAGTGCAATTGATGAAGGGCTTGTTTCCCTTTTCATTTATCTCCAGCGGAGTATCCCCATTATGTCGCTTGTTGACGAGGGATTCATTCCCGTTTTCCCCAGCCAGGGTAGTTCTCTCGAGAGCATTTACAGCTTGTCCCAGTAGGGTTGCCAAATCAGAGTTTGATGTTTGTATCTCCTCCAAATCTAAAGATTTCTTCTAGCATTCAAATCTGGTGGTGAAGATGTTTGTTTCCTTCCCTAGTGGAGCAAAATGCTATTTTCCCCTTCGCAGAGTTTCCTCTCCGACAGTTAGAAGGGATTGTTTTGATTGGTGTACATCTGATTGGTGGTTGTTCCCCATGGAGTTTTGCATCTTTCCTTGATAAGTTTCCCCAGTAGAGTTTCTTCTCCGATGGATCTTATTGATTAACCACCTGTCCCCATGAGAGTTGATGGAAATTCTCTGGTAGATCTTCTGCATCTTCCTTTTGTCAGGATTGTTTGCTCCAGGAAGATTTTCTCCTGTGCAGAGTGTTATCTTCTGCAGTTTGGAAGCTTTGACTTTGCCTATTCCCAGCTATGGTTAAAGATTTCCCTTTGTTTACTCTTGTTCCCGAGATGATCCCCATCAGAGTTGAGTTCTCTGTTTGATTCTTTTCTTTCGCTGCTCCTAAATACATCTTTTTTGTATCCTCAGTGAGTGTAGCTTTGGGGTAGGGTTTGATATCCCCGATGATTTATTTTCATCCTTCTCGGTTTGTTCCCAAGCTGAGCTCTCCAGTAGGCTTTGCCCTTCTTGTCGAGATGTTTGTCGAGTGTCTGTTCGTGATTCTTGGACTTGTTTGTGTTAGATACGTCTATCCGTCAGCATTAATCATACACAAATCATGCATATACATGCATAATCATAGCATTCAGATATTCATGATTGCATTTTGTGCCATATATCTTTGCTTGTTATCTCCTACTATTGGTGAAATGTTCTTCCCCAAGCAGATGTTTGTGTCTGATCTCTCCATATGGAGCCAGCCCCAGAGGCAGAAAGTGTCTATCTTTTCTTCTTTCTTCCCCACTGAGATATATCCTCGTGGATGATTATTGTTTCAGTTTCCTCCCCGGTTATGTATCGGGATGGAAGTACTCCCCTGAGTTATATCCTCATCGGGTTGAGTCTTGTTTTGATTGTGTCTTTCTAGTTTGTTCCTAGATTGATTCCCTTTCTTGTTATTCCCCTGCAGTTCCCTATGGTTTCGGCCGTTCAATTGCTCAGTAACCAGTAATTGTTCATCCTTTACCCAGCGGACTTTTGTGGTTTTCTACCCAGTAACCGGTAGATGTAATCCCCTCTTTGTTGGTTATCTTTACCTAGTAACCGGTATTGATATTCCTTTATTTTTGAGTATACCACCTAATAACCGGTGATATATCTCTTGGATAATTGCTTTTGACCCCTAGCGAGTCATTTTTTATTTACCCTTGTCTGGTGATGATTGTTTCTCCTTCTGATTGGTCATCATCTTATACCAAGTAACTGGTATCCTAATGTCCTTTCTTTGCGGTCGATTCATCCCTCATTAACCCAGTAACCAGTTGTGGATAATCTTCCATGCGAGTATGGTACCTACGTTTTACCCATATAACGGTAGTAGGTAATATATCTCATGTGCTCTTTAGTCGAAGTCTTTTTCTTCCCCAATCGAGTAAGATTTGTATTTCCTTGTTTAATCGAATGTCCATCCTGTAAGTCGAGTTTGCTTTTTCAGCCCTCCTTTCCGATGATGAGTGTCTTGGATATGTTCCCAATTCACGCCGGGTTGGTCACCTATTATATGCCCAGTAACCGGTATCTCTGGTGTTCCTTCCCTTTGCTCCCTATTATGACTTTTTGTCCCCTGTGGAGTCAGATTTTCCTGAGTTGAGATGTGTCTTTTGGGTCCTCCTTAGATGTTTCGGATGATTGATATCTTTCACCCTTATATCGGTCTTAGATATTCTTTCTCCCTGAGCGTGTTATTCTCTCACCCAGTAACCGGTGTTTTGATAACATGTCTCGCTTTGAGTTTATTACCCAATAACCGGTAATATCTCGTTGTTTTCTTCCTCAGCGAAGTTCTTTGTGGACATCCCCGTCTTAGTCCGGATTTTTTATCCGATGTATCCTTTGTGGATAGTTTTGTTGTATTGGCATATTCCCCAATACATGCATCTTTGCGTCAGCTCGAGTCTTTCCATCGATTTATTTTCGTGGAATCCCTTCGTGTCTCCCAGCAAGTTTTCAAGTCGTGACCTGATCACGCATTTTACTTTGTTTCCCTAGAGTCTCTATCTCCCTGGTGAGTGTATTACTCCTATGGACCTTCAGCTTCTCCCGATTTCTTTTTCTTTGTGGCAATTATTCACTATGAAGATTTTATTTTGCATGCATACATTTGCATCATGAGGTCTCTTAGGGACCAAAATTTGTCCCTTTGTTATTATTTAAGCTCATTCTATCTCATCGAGACGAAGATTTTAACCTTCATATCTCCGGCTAGAACGACCTTAAATAGGGGCATCTGTAAGACCCGAATTTTGACCCTAAGATCCCTCATGGCATCATCTTGTTGCACAAGTGCATTGCCTCAAGGATCATAGCATGTTTGGCTCCTTAACCATAGGGTTGGGACTTGTTTGAGTGTTTTGAGACCACCAAGCATGCTTGTATTGTATATTATTGCTTTTCTTATTTGATTACTAACCAAAAGCACAAAAATATGCCACTAACTCTTTTTGTTTTGAAGCTCAAGTGATCATGTGCTCCACAATGCTCCTAAGAGGCTCATAAGCCCAATGAAATGGCTAGATGAAGATGAGAAAAAGCATGACAATGGTACAAAAAGTTCCTAATCATCATATATGTCTCCCAAGTATCTCAATTTTCCAATTTGATCAAGATAACCCAAAGGGCTTGAAGATTGTTTCCTAAGGAAACCCTAATTTCACTGTGCTTTCACTATGCCTTCCTCATGAAGCAACCTCAACCTCTGATCAAATTTAATCAAGGGAAGTTCTTTCATTCATCATTTTATGCATATTTGAGCCTATTTGAGGCCCCTCAATCATTTAATCATCAATATTGGAAGTTTGGCCTTAAAAAGTTGACCAGTCAAGTCATCTGACCAAACTGAGGATCCATGAGATATAACTTTTGATGTGTTTGTCAAATGAAGATGACCCAAAGAAATAATATGTTCTTAAGAACCATATGAACAACTTTAATTTTCATGAAAAATCCATTTGAAGCTTATAAGGTCATCATTCATTTCAAAACATTATAGGTCATTTTGACTTAAACCTTAATTTTGGGTCAACTTACCAAGGGCATAACTTCCTTATTTTTTGTGATTTTGAGGTGAGACCAAATTAATTGGAAATATTTATATGTCTACTTAAAATTTTATGTTGGACATAATTTTATAATCAAAAAATAAGTACATGTGATAACGCAAAATCATTATAGGTCATCTTGGACCTAATTCATTGAATTTGAAAAAGTACCCAACTTCAAATGCCCATAACTTTGTCATAGAAAATCCAAATGATGCAAAATTTGATTCTATATTGACTATCTTGAAAATGTATACAACTCTTATGTGGGATATATTTCCATTTGAAGCTTGCATCATGAAAACAGAGGGGTTTGATTAAGCTTGCTTTTGGTGAAATTTTTCAAAGTGTTTTGAATATGTTTTGTACTTGGATTTTCCCAGCCAGTTTTCATCAATTTGAAAATGCCAAATGACTTTTTCCCAACATGAATTTTGTTCCTCATTACAAAGGCTTTCCAACCATTATTCACAATACTTATTTGGACCTACCATTTGGGAGTTTCGAATTTATTTTCATGTATGTGCATTTTGGATATTATATGCTAAAACTTGATATGCAAGTTTTCTCCATTCAAAGTGCACGTCCAAATGGCTTTCATGTGGTATCAGCAAGATGTTTCATTCATCATTGGTCCTTCCACACGCTTTCACAAGCCCATGCATCCAAATTCAAATTCTCATGCACATGAACAAAGTGTGATGCACAGCCACATTCAGCTATAAATATCACCTTCATGAGCTTCATTTGCTAACCTTTTGGAGATCCCAAGTGCTGCAGAAATAAACCCATAGCCATACCAAAGGAATCACTCAAAAAAATTTCACACTTTCGAGCTTGAAATTCAGTATCATTAGCTGAGTTTTAAATCCTGATTCCTTAGCCAATCACTTCCATTACACTCAAGGATCAAAGAGGAGCAAGGATCTTGAAGAATTCGTGGCTAGAAGTGCATCAATTCAAAGGTTTATTCTCAAACTTTTTGGATCTAGAACTCTTAATTCAATGTAGCATTCCTGTGTTTCTGTGGTTTTCTGAAGTCCTCATACTTGAGGCAAGCCATTGGTGCTTTCAATTCATCATTTCATGAACATTCAGTATGAACACCATGATTTTCTCCTTCACATTTCTCTCAATATAGGAAGAGTGAGGGAGATCCATTGGTACAGTGATGATCTACATCACACGAGCTTCATTTCCATGTCCTTGTTTTCCATTTTCATTAAAATTTATTTCTCTACAACTGGTGGTCGGAAGTTGTGTCTCGCCGGAGAAGATGGTGGTTTCCACCACCACCACCACGTGTGTCACTTCCTGGCCATTGGATCACCTTACCACGATCTAATCTCACACGTTCATTTTAAATACTTCATTTAATGCTGGATGTGGCGCGTTTGACTCATGAGTAGCGTGTTCCCTCAGATCTAAACCATCCATAAGCGCCACGTCAATTAATGAATGCATCATGTGGCTGCGCTTTTTTTCATTTATTCCATTTTCTTTTTATTTTCTGGTAATTCCTTTTGTTTTCAAAAATTCATTAAAAATTCATTTGAAGTACAAAAAATGAGACCAATTCCAAAAAAATTCTTGAAAAATCTAGTTTCATATTATGATTTTTAATTATTTTTGTGACTTCATTTGATATTTTTTATGAATTACTTGGTTTTTAATGGTTTTAATTCATTTTAAAATACTTTCTGACTTTTAAAAAATCCAAAAATATTTTCATAGCATTTATGGATCATGATAAGTCAATGAAAAACAGTCTCAATAATTTATTGATTGTTTTAAGATTATTTGAGATTTTAATTCATATTATGCTATTTTTAATTGTTTTTAATTGGTTTTAATTACTTTCTGATTTCAAAAAATTGTGAGAAAACTAGTCAAAGCTTGTTTAACTATGTTGAACCTTTGAGAATTTAATTGGACTTTTTTGAAGTTGATTTGAATTGAATTTGAGGTTCAACTTTATTTGTTTACTTTTTATTTACAATTTATTTTAATTCAAAAAATACCAAAAAAATACCATTGACTCTTTGACTTGTTATCTTCATTTCTCTTTTGTTTGGTGTTGATTGAGGTTTATTTGAATCAACTTTGGTCAATTGGGTTTGGTGGTTGTCTTCTTTTCCCATCCCTTTCATCTTCATCCCTTTCTTTCCATCAATGGCCAATGAGTTAAAGTCTTGTGGTTGGTCTTGACAAATGAGAATCTTAACCTTCTTTGATCCAAACCAAACTCAACTTGATCCATGATCAAGTGAGTTATTTTGTGTCCAAGATAGGTTGCTTTTTGGTCAAGCAAATAACTTAAAGTCAATACAAGGCCCTTCCCTTTTTGTTTTGGCATGGCAAGTTTTTGGAGCTTGACTTACTAGTCATGATCTCTAACTTGTATTCTTTGCCTATATTTTTATTGACCGGCCTCAGATAGGTGTGATTACTACATTAGTCCACTTACGATTGCTTAACATAGCGCTACATTGTCTTATGACAAACTAACATAACTTTACTAACTACTAACATTAATTTGAGCTTTTAATTTCTTGCCATTTACTTTTGATGTCATTTATTTCTTGCTCATTATTCATCTTGTTTTTCTCTTTGCTCACTTGAGCACATATTTTATGTTTATGTCATTTTTCTTTTGCTCATTTGAGCCCATTATTGTGTAAATATATTACTATTTTGTGTTGTTTGTGTTTGTTTGTTTTGAACCAAAAATGCAAAAGGAGAAAGGACTTAGAATTAGGATTTACCATGCTTAAAGGAGTTCAAGAGCAACTAGGCCTCATGCCTTTAGAATGCAAAATTTGTTGAAGAGCAACTAGGCCTCATGCCTTTAGAATGCTAAAATTCAAAGTTGATCTCAAAAGAACTTCTCCTCCAAACTTATTCTTTGTCCATTCCCTTTATTGTGTTGTCAACTTTTTGATGTTCGCTCTTGTGTGATAGGGATCCCATCTTAAGATTGTGTAAAAGAGGACCATTGTCATAAGTAACCAAGTTAAGAGCCAAGTCAAATGGAGATCCTAGGAGCTTGAATTAAAATTGTTTGATTGCTTGTTTGTGTGCTTTGTCCAAAGGAAAGGAGCATCTTGAGTCATCTCTATGACTCCAAGAAAAGGAACTCCAAGGGTTTATCTTTCCCCTCTTATCTTTGTATGCTTTAGGCATAGCCCTTCTCTTCTTCTCCCCACTCTAACCAAGCCAAAAATCATTTTCAAACTTTGACTTTGTTTTAAATTAGAAACCTAGGCCTTAGGCCTTTGACTTTTCAAAACTCATGTCATAAATACTCATTGTAAATAAACTTTAATCCCACTTTGACTTCATTTTGTAAATAACTTTAACTTGTAAATATAACTCATTTCAAGTTGTTTTCTGGTTTCAATGACCACCTTGTTAAAATCTTTTAAAAAACATTAGTCATAGGTTTGAGTTATCATAGTGGTTGATGTAAATCTCACCTCATCCTTAGTGTTGGATTATAAGCCTTCCATGCTTATTATAGGGTTAACCCCTCACTAGCATGTTGAAGCCTTCCTCACATGGTGAATTGTTGGTTTAGGTTGAGTTTTCTCCCTTTGATAACAAAAGACCTTCAGGCTTTTGATCAAATCAATTCACCAATCTTTGAAATTTTTACCCTGAACTACGAGGTTTTGATCCTCCTTTGTGATGGTACGTAGGCAATGTGTTCATCCATTCAAACAACAAAATTTGTAAATATAATCTATTCTCTTCTCATCCCCTCAATCTTTTTACACACATCTTTTCACAAATACCAACCTACAACACATAATTGCAAAAATGGTTCCCTTAGAGTACTAAGGATGTTTGGGTGCGTAAAACCTTCCCATTTCATAACCAACCCCCTTACCCAGATCTCTGACATTTTTATTAGTTTTTTATTTGAAAAACTTCTTACCTTGGCTTTTGTTCGCTTTTTAGCCTTTCCTTTGGACAAATAAAAGTGCGGTGGCGACTTGAATTGTATGTTAACTTTTGGTTTAGTCAATAAACCTAAAGGTAACGAAAACCCGGCTACACTCTTCCTCGTGAGTTTCTTCCTCTGTCCATGCCTCTTCCAAATCTACCACCTCTAGAAGACTCATCTCTATTTTGTAATGGGGGCTTATTTTCACCATTGTTGGGTTGAATATTGAGTTTAGATTGAAAGGCACTCTTAATTGATTTTTCAGAGTGTCGTAACAATGTTTTTTCGTAGGACCTCAAAGACCCCATCAACCCTTGAACATACATAGTTGATAGGTCTTTAGTTTCTTCTATAACAGCCATCATAGGATCAAATTTTTCTGTCAAATTAATCAGAATTTTATCAACAATTCTGCGATCATCTATTGTATCTCCATGTGACTTCATTTGATTCACCAATTCACATAGTCTATTAAAGTATTCATTCAAACTCTCATTCTCTTTCATTCTTTCATTTTCATAGTCTCACTTAAAAGATTGAAGTTTCATAGTTCTCACGTTTGAGTCTCCTTCAAACTCTTGTTGTAGAATATTCCATGCTCCCTTTGATGTATTTTCTCTCATAATCCTTGGGAAAATGGATATAGAGATTGCTCTTTGAATCATTCCGAGAACTCCAGCATCTGTGATCTTCTTTTTCTTCTTCAATTCTTCAAGTTGTTGGCTTGATTCTCCAACCTCTGTTGCTGCTGTTTCTTCATACTCGTTTTGGACGAACTCCAAGACATCCAAAGAGGTGAATAAAGTCTCCATTTTAACAGCCCAAAAATCATAATTTTCTCCTTCAAACAAAGGAACTTTAACATTGCTATAAACTGTAGAAGAGTTGCTTGTGGGAGCCATTTTTTTCTGCTACAGCTGCAAGGATCTGCAACTCTGATAACCATATTGTTGGTGGTATTCTAGAAGTGTTGTATGATAAATTATAATGTTGCAGAATTTAGAGTAAGAAAAAATATATATTTTTTAATACTCTTATCTTATTGAATCCACCACACACTCACTTTTATATAGACTTAAAAGAAAACGACATAGAAGACAATAAATTGATAATCAAGATGGGAATTTTTTGATTCTCTCAATCTTAATGATACAACTCTACCATAAATCTAAATAAAGACAATTATTATAACGTGATAATTATAATTCTGTCATAATACATACTAAAGATATAAATGGTTACAACACATTAATTTTAACAATAATCTCTATACAAAATATCTTGAAGTCATGATTAGATATTTTCCAACTACGTTACGAAATTGTGTGGATCTAAAAGCCCAAGCACCCAAATATAAGGGTGGCCGGCTTAAAACCGAAGTTATATATACGTGTACAAAGCTTATTATTTGAAGTTGAAGTTATAAACTAAATCATATTTTCCACATCATAGAAGGTGATAATGTTGTCCCTACATATCCTTATTCTGTGTCTGATTTTTCCCTTAGCTTTCCTTTTCCTCAAACGAAGAACAACCACTAAAATCCCTCATCCACCTGGTCCTAGAGGCTTGCCATTAATAGGGAACCTTCACCAGCTAGACAATTCTATTCTTTATCTACAATTTTCAAAACTCTCGAAAATATATGGTCCCTTGTTTTCAGTTCAACTTGGTTTAAGACCAGCTATTGTTGTTTCTTCCGCTGAAATTGCCAAAGAAATATTCAAAGACAATGATATTGTGTTTTCTAATAGACCTGTATTATCTGGTCAACGAAAGCTATCTTATAATGGGTCAGAAATTGCATTTTCTCCATATAGTGATTTTTGGAGAGATATCAGAAAAATTTGTGTTATTCATATATTTAGTGCCAAACGTGTGTCATCTTATACATCTATAAGAAAGTTTGAGGTGAAACAAATGATCAAAACGATCTCTAATCATGCTGCTTCTTCAACTGTTACAAATTTGAGTGAGATGGTGAGCTCTCTCTCGAGTACGATAATCTGTAGGATTGCTTTCGGGAAGAGGTACGAGAATGAAGGAACAGAAAGGAGCAAATTCCATGGAATGCTGCATGAGTTTGAGGCTATGATGTCATCTTTCTTTGTTTCTGACTATATTCCATTCATGGGTTGGATTGATAAAGTAACGGGACTTCGTGCGCGTCTCGAACGGAATTTCAAGGAGATGGATGAGTTTTACCAAGAGGTTATTGATGAACATTTGGATCCAAATAGACAACATACAGATGAAGAGGTTATTGTTGATGTTTTACTCCAATTGAAGAAACAACGTTTGTTTTCAATTGATCTCACTTTTGATCACATCAAAGGAGTCCTCATGGTTTGTTCTCTTGATCCATTTTTCAAATTATAGATAAAAATAACTAAGTGAGTTCAATATTAGTCCTCACTATCTTTTCTATTTTTTATTTTATTTACAGGACATGCTTGTAGCTGCAACAGAAACTACATCGGCGACAACGGTTTGGGCTATGACCGCGCTAATAAAAAACCCAAGAGTTTTGAAGAAACTACAAGAAGAGATTAGAAATTCAAGATCTGAAAAAGATTTTTTGAATGAAGATGATATACAAAATTTCTCCTACTTGAAGGCAGTGATAAAAGAGACATTGAGAATGTATCTACCAGGTCCACTGCTTGTACCAAGAGAAACAAGACAAGAGTGCATCATAGGTGGCTATCAAATTCCTGCAAAGGCCATAGTATTTGTGAATGCTTGGGCTATTCATAGAGATGCCAATGTTTGGAAAGATCCCGAAGAATTTTATCCCGAAAGATTCTTAGAAAGTTCTGTAAATTTTTATGGACAAGATTTTGAACTAATTCCCTTTGGAGCAGGTCGTAGAGTATGTCCGGGTATTTCCATGGGGGTCGCTTTGTTGGAACTCATTGTTGCTAATCTTCTATATTCCTTTGATTGGGAGTTGCCATATGGATTACAAAAGGAAGATATTGATACTGAAAGGAGTGCAGGGCTCGCTCAACACAAAAAGATTCCTCTTTGCCTTCTTGCCAAAACTCCAATCTAGATGGTGTAACTCGTTTTCATATTGTTTTTAATTTTATTTGCATCTGTTCTCCATTTATGTAACATTTATGTTCATTTTATTGTTGGTATGTGTCAGAAGAAAAAGTTAATGCTATTGATCATTATTGTTATTCTAGATGAATGTATTTTTGTTTTATTATTAAATATATATATATATATATATATATATATATATATATTATATATATATATATATATATATATATATATATATATATATATGTTAGAAATATGCATTAAAACTTTAAATGATTAAGAGAGGAGACATATTTTGTGGTTGTGAAAATAAAAAATCAGCTTGGAGGTGGAGTCGGTGGCAGTGGTGCGACAATGGGTTCGGGTTCAATGAGTGGTTTGTTTCGTTGAAGTTTGGGTTTGGTGTTCTCGAATCGCGTGCATTGAGTTTTTTTTTTTTTTGGTTTATGGATCAATTTGTTTTAGGCATGTCAATAGGATCCATCTTTAT
The DNA here is from genome assembly GCF_024323335.1 of Lathyrus oleraceus. Lineage (NCBI taxonomy): Eukaryota > Viridiplantae > Streptophyta > Magnoliopsida > Fabales > Fabaceae > Lathyrus > Lathyrus oleraceus. The sequence continues at coordinate 519,289,479 of NC_066585.1, read as the reverse complement.
CCGATTGTAGCTTAGGTAATCATCCATGAAACTCAGGATTTTGTAGCTGGAGGACCTATCAATTAGCCGATCATTATTAGGTAATTGGTATGGATCCTTAGGGTAGACGTTCATGTCATTGATATCGATGCAGATGCACCATTTGTTTGACAATTCCCAAACCAAAACCATGTTAATGAGCCAGGTCGAATACTTAATCTTAGTTATGATGCCTGCACTCTTCAATTTCTCGACCTCCACGTTAGTGAGCCCATTTTGCACTTCTCTGAGTTACTGGCTTCACGGTGGAATCAATAGTGAGACAATGACATACCATCCTGACGTCTATCCTAGCATGTCGGTAGGCGTCTAGGAAATTAAGTCGTTATTCCCACTTATAAGGTGACTAATTTCTCATCCCCAAATTTAGATAGAGAGCTTTCTGGTTTTGTGATTTGAAAATCTAAAGGCCCAATCCATACCTCTTTTAGATCCTCTATGGGACCAAGCCTTTCAATTTATGTATTCATTAGTATCCAGTCCCTTCGCGCCTGGTTGTGGAATGACGACTGCAACCATCCCATCTCTTCTCATTTCGAGACTACTTTGATAACATTCCTAGGAAGTTTCTTGGTCACGTTTGGACCACCCAAACTTGCTTGTTAGGTAAAGGATACTTTATGACTAAATGTAGAGTGGATAGGACACCCCCAAAAAATTGAGGGGGGCCTCCCCACAATGTTGTATGGTGATGAGGCATCTACTAAGAGGTATTTGACCTTGATTGTCTTTACGTTCTCGCCAACCCAAACGTATTCTCGGGCATTAAGTGGCCTTTAACCTACGTTTTCTCTCTCTAGAAAGACAGACAAAGGAGCCTTGGAACGTCTAGATGTAATACGGATCAAGGCAGAGTCTCTCAAAAGTGTTTTAGAATAGGACGCATACTGAGCTTCTAGGGTCAATTAGCATCTAACTTACATCCCAATTATCGTACTGCACTGTGATGATCATGAGGCACTACTACAAATATCACATTTTATGACAATATTTTCACCTCACGTAAGAAAATACCGAGGTATAATACCTTAACGCGCCATTTTTTCTCTTTAAAATGAACAAACGATTCCCTCAATTTTCTAGAAAAAATGAGGGGTAAACTAATTCAGGTTATCCCATCAACTTCAGTTTATGCTTCGAATTAGTTTACCCATCGGATTTCCTACAAAAATAAGGGGTAAACTAATTCAGGGTAGAGGCTTTGAATCCCAACAACTTTAGTTTATGTTTTTAATCCAAAAAGAATCCACGTTTCACCTCGGTTTTATTTACCAACTGAGGTGAAATTGTTTACTTTGATATATATATATATATATATATATATATATATATATATATATATATATATATATATATATATATATATATATATATAGACACACGCTAAAAAACAATTGCAGAATCATCACGAAGAGCTCTAGACAACGAGAGCCATAAACACATATCATTCTCCAACTCATAAAAAAGCCAGAAAATACGAAGATGATATGAGTTTATGACTCTTGTTTATTCTTCTTTTTCTACTTCTTATTCACTCCATCTTCACATATCTACTATGTCTAATATCACTATTCATGTTATATTAACGTTGTTGTTATTGTTGTTGTTTGTTATTGTTGATGAGACCCGAAACTTATGAGGTTTAATCTTGTTGTTTGTTGTTGTTGTTGAGACCCGAAAGTTTAGAGGTTTAATCTTGTTGTTTTTGTTGTTGTTTAAATTGAGATTGATGTTATATGTTGTTGTTTTTTTATGAGCTAAATAAGTTATAAATTTATTGAGATTGAGGTTATAAGTTTATTGTTGATGTTGATGGATCATGTTGAGAGATTGTTTTGTTTAATGTTAATTGTTGTTTTGATTGAGATAATGTTAATGTTATTGTTATTTTTTGTTGTTTTTGAGTTGTTGATGTTATTGTTATTGTTGTTGTCTAGTTATTATACTTATCAAAGTTTTGAAATCTATCTGTTTAGTGTTTACTTGTTGTTATTGAGTTTGAGTTTGAGTTTTAGACTAAGATTATGTTTTTTGTGATTCGTTGTGCAACCCTTATCACGTTCCTTTGAATATGTCAAGAGGAAATTATAGTCACATAAAATACAGTTGAATTTATTATATCTAATGTCAATTGATTTTTTAACTAACTCTTCTTTGAACATATGATTTATTAAATTGTTTTGGGAAATAATAATATGAAATTTTTTGTTGTATTTGAAAAACATCTAGCAATAATCAATGTTTTTTTGAGCATTTTGCAATTCATCATTTCATTCAACTTTCTTCCATACTTGTTCATTGAAAAATCATGCATGAAATTTGAACGAAAACTAGAAGCATTGGAGAGATTTTAACCATTAAAGAACATGACATGAATGATGAGTTGCAAAATGCTCGAAAGTCATTAAGTAGTGTAATTTGTTCTTCAAATATAATTGTTCATATAATTATTTTGTAAACCAATTTAAAAAGTTATATGTTCAACTAGGGCTAAATCATATAAGCAATTCAGATTAGATATAATAAACTCAAGTTTGTTTACCCATTGATTATATTTCAAAACCTAGGGGATGTAAGTTTTTGCCATTTAAAAATTACAAAAAGGATTCCCTCGGGATCGAACCCATGATCATTTCAACTATCCACTTCACGACCAATATAAGATGTACTTTTTATTGTAGTGGGGTCACTGTTATGAGGGTGGATGTCGACAACCTCTCTACCAAAAAATGTGATTTTATACTCTAGCTCATTCTTTAAATCTGCATCGAGGTTGGAAAGTATGATGATCGCCCTTTAAGTATACCCATCATACTTCCGGTGGGAAGAGTTGGATTCTCCACCACTGATGAACCCTCATGTGATGGTGTTAATGGTGACTTTTCTTCCTTATTCTTATATCCTGCCGGAGAAAGTGATTGAGGTAGTTGGTGAATGTAATTAATGAGTATGGACAATGTTAGTTTTACTAGGGTCCCAGAGTGGACGACAAATGTATTTGCTAAAAAAGTACAATTAGGCTAGTTGTCGTACCCCAAATTTTCCCCACCCTTAATATGCTTTCCAACACCATTTTATTTTGAATAAATGAGATATCACAATTTGTAGAAGAGTATGTACAAGGAGAGAGAGAGAGAGAGAGAGAGAGAGAGAGAGAGAGAGAGATGGTTTCTCCCTTCCTTGAACCATTGGGGGACAGTTCCGCTATTTGACAAACCCCTTTAGTCATCAATTGTGGGGACACGCCATTATCCACATGTTGATAAGCCGGTGAGTGACAAGTTAGTTCATACAATTCAAGCCCAATATAAGCGAGTTATTATGAATCACATATGGCTACTGATGAAACTTTGGAAACTTATGGTGCTATTTTGGATCTCGACTTGCACCAATATGTTTGGCTTATCTTGCCTCTATTTGTATTATCTTCTCTTAGACCTAATGAAGTTATCCCAGTACAATACACACCAATGATATGGATATATGGAGAAGCACTGTGTTAATTAACCTTCAATAGTCAAATAAGAAGTTTTATATATTTAGGATTAATCAAAATTTAAACAATATAGAATCACAATCTAACAATTTAATTAACAAAAATGATCCTTTGAAAACTCAATATAATCATACCTAAACTTATAAAATTAATCACTATGAAAGCAATAAAATTTAGAATCATGCAATTCTAATCAAAGCAAGAAAACATATGACATACAAATCTAAACAAGAAATCGAGAGAGAGAGAGAGAGAGAGAGAGCACCAATATTTATATTGGTTTAGTGATTTCATCCTCACATACATATAATCCATTATTCTATGGTGAACCATCAAAAACTTGATCTTTCGCTATATGGTTTTGGTTCAATTTTGGTTACAAATAAATCAATGAAAACAATAAAGATCATTCTTCTCAATCCAAGTTATATTCGTCTTCCTTTTTTAATCATTCTCTGCAACTTAGCTAACCACAAATACCAACTTGATTAAAACCTTTATCAATATCTTCATTCTTGGTAGACTTCAATCTTCATATCACACTTATCTTCACTCAATATTGCTTGTAAGACTCAAATATTTTCTTAAATTGGTTGACTGATGCAAGAAACTCTACTTCAATGGAGAAGAAATCTCTCTTTTTCTTCAATGAAACTTCAATTCTTGAATTCATCAAATAAATCCTAATTCTAAAAAAACACTTTAAACATCCATTAGAACTCAAATGGTTCCTCACCAAGAATCATCACACACACTCATATTAGTTTGTAAAAGTTCATGTAGAAGATGAAGATTGAGATTTGAGAGAGGTGAGTTTCTTTTTTCTAGATATCTCACTTGATATTTTATTTCCGAAAATGAAAAAAAAAATTAATAAGTGTTTGGGAAATAACACAAATTTAGTGCAAAAAGCCTTAAATAACCCTATTCAAAAAATATTTTGAATCAGCTAAAGTGTTTGATGTTTACCATAAGGATCATGTCATGAATCAATTTTTTGATTAGTTTCAAAAGATTTTGTGAACCGGATCACATAATCAAAGCAAAAACATTCCACAAACATTTAATCCATGAATAAATTCATTTAAAGGTTTGAATTAAATCAAGAAAATAGAATTGAAACATGTCCTAAGTTTTGATCCATGAATTGCTTCATCCTAATATGAAAATAATATCTCACCAACAGAATTAAACATAATAAGAAATCTCAGGTCATGAATCTATTCAAACAGTTATGTGAATTGGATCACACAAACATAATTGAAACGCGACAAAAAAGTTAAAGTCATGAATTGATTCTTGCACTAATGTGAATAGGATCACATAAACATAAAACCACACAAAACTTGAATATGTCTCATTTGAATCAATTCATTACCTACCTAACCGATTCATGCAAACTATTGTTTAGTTTCATGAATCTCCTTGATTTGATTCATTCATGGTTTACTTAAGTTAAAACTATATGTTATGCATGAAATAGACCTTTTTAACCTTGTTAGAGAAGGGTTTAATGAGGAAAATTAATATACGACAAATATACTAAATACAATACATAAAAAAAGATAAACTGATATAATGCATGAGCAATGTCACCTAGGAAATGTCTGACAAGCTCCCCCTTTTTCGAGAATCAAGAGGCGGTATAGGATATGTTGCAATTATACCTAAACTCGTAGAACCACATCCACACTTCATCATTCCTCTCTCAAAAGTAATGATATATGGAAGGGAAGAATCATTACACATCGAACCATGAAACACACCTAAGACAACTAAATTGTCATATTTCACAACAAAACGAAAAGTTATGGAATCTATGAGACATTGAGGGACACGATCATTCAAATGATTGGCCTTGTTGTTCATCTTGTTGTAACAAAAAGTTATTAATATATCAAAATCAAAGGTTATAAAAATTGAAAGGAGGTACTAAATTATGATGCAAAGGTTTCTCCGAGATTGGGACATTTTTTCTTATTGTGTCCGGGTTTATGACATATACTACATAATCTTATCATCTTATCAGTTGTATCCATTTCTGTTCTAATACGCGTGTTGTTTGATCGTCCTTTTTTCTTTCTTCGTATCTCATCATTGTGCCAAACTATATCCCCTTCATATGGAGGTCAATATTCCTTCATTATTAGCATTGAGAAACTTTCGTTATAGACATTCATGATGATAATGGCCTTGTAAACATCAGATAGATGGAGAGAGTATGTGCTCATGCCGCAATGACATGGGAGCAAGGAATACGGAAGGCCTGAAACTTTCCACAGTCGCACCAACTTCTGTTTAGTCTGACAACATAGGATACATTTTGTGGTCCATTATTTCCTATACACTGAAATTTTTCCTGTGACGGTCAAAGATTGTAACCACATGTATGCTAGCTTTGATAGTTTCCTATTTCATCACTTTCATATAGCATTCACTGAATAATTGACCTAACATTAACACTACACTCCATCTTTCGCCTCTGGTTGTGAAGGTCGATTCCAACCTAAAATATGTTGTTCTGACTAACGCGGTTATTGGTAGATTTCTAATGCCATTGAATACGTCGTTCATGCATTCCACAAGGTTTATTGTCGTGTGGCCCCATCGATATCATCTGTCAAATGCCTTTGTCCATTGCTCTAATGGTATGTTACCCACCCATCTTCCTGCATCTGCATTTGAAAATCTAATTTTGTCACGGTAATATTGAAATGACGGCTGAGTTAGAGCATACCCTGCATTCACCAATTTTTAGCGAAGGTTCTTATCTTTGATTGCACAAATGAAGTTTTGTGCGATATGTATAATGCAATATACATGGGTAGAATGAGGATTAAGCCATCAGTTATCATGGTTATTGTAAACACTCTCAATAGCAGCATGTCTATCTGAAATCAAACAAAGATTGGCTTGTGAAGCGACATGTGTTCTAAGATGACTAAGGAAGAAACTCCAACCACCAGCGATATGTACCTATGCGACCCACGTCAGGTAACTTACACACAAGAAGATTCAACATCTAACCCCCGACAACATTGCAGACCGGTTACTCACAACTCCCTACCCATCAAAAATTTTAGTCCACAAACAGACAAACATACAACCTTAACATGTCAAACACCCAATCACAATACCAAGAGCATACCCCGTACCACCACCAACAAGAAGATCATCAATACACCCAACATCACTATGCACCCAACACATCACCCTATCATAGACGCCTTAGCCAAAATACTCAACGATCATTTAACACCAACCGTCTCTCCTCCTACTATATCCAAGACGCCCAAACATCACAAAACCAAAATATGAAACAACCATATGGCTACCAAACACCACGACAATTATTTCAACCTTTCCTCGACGCATCATTCAGACAAATGTCTCTCTTCAATCGTCATGGTCACCCTCCAATACCTCAAACACATCCCAACTACTCTGGCATGGTTCACGAACTCAGCTATGGCGGTAGCGCTTCATTGCATACACAGGAGTACGCAGATTTGTCTGAATATCTTAGGCAATCTCCTGCAGGTGGTGGTGATGTTCCTGGACCCTCAAATCCTGAAACATCTTAGGTGAATCATCAACGTGGGTTAGAGCCACGCGTTCGGGTAGCTAGAAGACGTGGTAACGGAGGTCAGTTAGGTCATCCCGGTCAACGACATTAGTCTTTTTAGTTATCGTATGTAAACACATATTAATATTAATAACAATTGGTCCGATTTCGATTTTTATCTAAAATGTACATTATTTTTCAAAAAAAATTACACAACACACATAGGTGTCAGACCAATTGGCGTCTCCTTTAAAACCTAACACGCATGTGTCAATTGAATTAGTAGCACTAGGTGCATAAGTCAATCCAATTGACGTCACCTCTTTAACTTATAGAGCAGACACCAATTCATCTGGTGTCACCTCTTCAAAGTGGGGTAGTTTGGAAATTAATCTGAAAAGTTGGTTATTTTAGGATTTTTTTTAAATGGATTATTTGAGTAAAAAATTATATGTTCGGATTCAGTTTTGTTTAAAAAAACAATTATGTTCTGTTTTAAAATAATTTAGATTCGGTTCTGTTTAAAAAACATTAAAGTTAAAATAAATATTTTGTAAACTTTAAAAGATAAAGAAATTAATAAGGGCTTTACCCTCGGTTGATACCTAAAATCGAGGTAAAATGACTTGTTCTTTTCCCTCAATTATGAAATTTAACCGAGAGAAAAAGTGAGCGCGCTTGAAAGAAAAAATATTTTTGAAGATCAAACTCATGATCATTCCAAGATTTTTCTTCGATTAACTAAACAAACAAAGAGAAATGTGACAAAATGTCCGTGTCAAGTTCCTTGTGCGAGACCGATGTGAAATCCTATTTATCAACCGTTGTAATAAACCATATCGACTATTTTTCTTAGTATAATTTATGCACTTTTTCTTGCAAGTAGATTCATTTATATGTTCTTATACATTTTTTCTTTTCTTGCAATGCAATCTTTAAAACTTGAACTTTATATCTGCCAACTTATAGTCCTATATTGATCATCAAAATTCATTTGTTAAAACTTATAATTTTCTGTCAAGGAAAAGATATAACAGATACATCATATATAATTGATTGATCATCATGTTCTTCAACTTTTTTACCATATTATAAACGATATAATAGATACATCATAATAGATTATTCTACAACTACCAGAAGTAGAAAGACATGTAAACTTAACAAAAAGTTATATAAATAGCATCTACATAGGAAACTTGGCGGCAAGACAAAGAGGATTCTTCTTGTGTTGAGTGAGTCCTGGCCACCTTTCGGTATCAATATCATCCTTTAGCAATCCATGTGGTAATTCCCAATCAAAGGAATACAGAAGATTAGCAAGAAAAAGTTCCAATGATGCAACTGCCATAGTTATACCGGGACAAATTCTACGACCAGCTCCAAAGGGAATTAGTTCAAAGTCTTGCCCGAGAAAATTAATCGAACTTTCTAAGAATCTCTCAGGATAAAACTCTTCGGGATCTTTCCAAACATTAGGGTCTCTTTGAATTTCCCAAGCATTCACATAAACTATTGTCTTTGCAGGAATTTTGTACCCGCCTATTGTGCATTTATCTCTTGTTTCTCTTGGCACAAGCAATGGTGCTGGTAGATGCAATCTTAATGTCTCTTTTATCACTGCTTTCAAGTAGATGAAATTTTGTATATCATCTTCATCTAAGAACTCTTTTTTAGTTCTTGAATTCCTAATCTCTTGTTGTACTTTCTTCATCACTCTTGGATTTTTTATTAGCGCGGTCATAGCCCAAACTGTTGTCGCTGCTGTAGTATCTGTTGCAGCTACAAGCATGTCCTATAGGTAAAAAAAATTAGCTGTAAAAAACTAAAACAAAATCGACTTTTAAATTATTAATGAAGAGAACTTAATTACCATGAGGACTCCTTTGATGTGATCAAAAGTGAGATCAATTGAAAACAAACGTTGTTTCTTCAATTGGAGTAAAACATCAACAATAACCTCTTCATCTGTATGTTGTCTATTTGGATCCAAATGTTCATCAATAACCTCTTGGTAGAACTCATCCATCTCCTTGAAATTTCGCTCGAGACGCGAACGAAGTCCAGATAGTTTATCAATCCAACCCATGAATGGAATATAATCAGAAACAAAGAAAGCTGTCAGCATAGCCTCAAACTCATGCAGCATTCCATGGAATTTGCTCCTTTCTGTTCCTTCGTCCTCATACTTCTTCCCGAAAGCAATCCTACAGATTATCGTACTCGAGAGAGAACTCACCATCTCACTCAAATTTGTAACTGTTGAAGAAGCAGCATGATTAGAAATCGTTTTGATCATTTGTTTCACCTCATACTTTCTTATAGATGTATAAGATGACACACGTTTGGCACTAAATATATGAACAACACAAGTTTTTCTTATATCTCTCCAAAATTCACCATATGGAGAAAATACAATTTCTAAACCATTATAAGATAGCTTTTGTTGACCATATAATATAGGTCTATTAGAAAACACAAGATCATTGTTTTTGAATATTTCTTTGGCAATTTCAGTTGAAGAAACAACAATAGCTGGTCTTAAACCAAGTTGAAGTGAAAATAATGGTCCATGTATTTTTGAGAGTTTTGAAAATTGTAGATAAAGATTGGAATTGTCTAGCTGATGAAGGTTCCCTATTATTGGCAAGCCTCTAGGACCGGGTGGATAAGGTGCATTAATGGTTCTTTTACGTATGTGAAAGAAAAGCAGAAATGGAAATGTACTTGGGAACAAAACAAACAAAAGTAGTGATAACATGTTGTTACCAATTATGAAGAGGAAAAAATGATTTCGTTCTGTTTACTAAACTAAAAAAATGCTTTAGTTCTTAACTTCAATTTCGAATAATTATACACACATTCATATATATATATATATATATATATATATATATATATATATATATATATATATATATATATATAATATATATATATATATATATATATATATAATATATATATATATATATAATATATATATATATATATATAATATATATATATATATATATATATATATATATATATATATATATATTATATATATATATATATATATCATAAAGTGTTAGATATCCACACAATTTGCAACTTGCACATAAGATAAACTAGACTTTGCTTAATAATATCACCTATCTGTATAATATATGAGAAAATATTCTAGTCCAATAAAACAATACCAATGCAAATTCATTATCTCTGATTTTATGACCGAATTACATAGTTCATCATATTTAACAATATATATATATATATATATATATATATATATATATATATATATATATATATATATATATATATATATATATTGTATTGTTATAAGTACGAAAGTCTTTTTAGGAGCGTTTGAAAATTTCACAGGATAGGCGAGGTGGTATGTGACCCATGAAAGAGAACTTATGATTGGCTATTTATTAGAATGGGCGCCCATTTCTCAAATACGTTATGCATTTCTTGAATGACTTGCTCGGTTCGTGAGAGCATGAGAGTTGACGTGTCCCAATCCACCATTGTGGGAAAAGTGAATCGAGGGAAATTTTATCAAGTTCTCTTGAATAATATATGATTAATTGTCTTATTTTATCGCTTCTAGAAACAACTGCTACTTCCTGGAACTCTGAGATCTAGGCTAAGGGATTTCTATAAATACCTCCACCCTAAGGTTGATGTAGGGTCCAATTCATTACGTAAATACCATAGACAACAAATATAAACTCCATGTGTTAGCTATCTCTAAACTCACAACAAACCCTAAAACCCTCTATAAGCCCTTATTCACCAGGGATTGTCACGTATTTTACTTTTAGCAAGTACAATTGGCGCCTATTATGGGGCCTTATTAAATTTCATTTGGGCCGCATTCACCATCACTCAGTTTTTTTTCCGCCACCTTCCCTCAGAGCATTCTTAAACGAAGTTCTTAGGCCCCAATAAAAACCATTGTCGGAGGTTTAGCTGGAGAAGGGGAGTCTAGTTCCCCCATTAGAAATATGACAGTCTCATTTTGACGGTGAACATCTTATCCGCTAGCATAACCAAAGCTTTGGTGAGAAAGTTGAAATCTAAAATCTTATTCTCTTATAAAGATGCCACTAGCATTCTCCCCCACAAAAATGATCCCATGGTCATCATAATGCAATAAGATGATTGAGATATAAAGTGAGTACTAAGAGACTCTGGAAGCTCGACAAATTTATTACTCTATACCGCTTTCCAAGGTCTATAGCTTGACACAGATATCATCAGGGCTTTCGAAGGCTCTCTGGTTGGTAAATCGGGCGAACATATACAAGTAAAGAGTCATATGATGATCGAAATGACGGTTAACTTAGAGGCAATCACAAAAATTAAAGTAAAGTATCTTGTGGTGGAAGCCTCATATCCATATAATGCCATCCTAGGGAGGTACACCCTCCATTTATAGGGGTGATATTATTTACCATTCACTTAATTCTAAGTACCTCCTTCCTTATGGGCAAGCTGGGACAGTTCAGAGGGACCAAAAGGCTGCTCATGAATGCTATCAAAACAAATTGAAATTAAAACGGATCGAGTTGCCCCAGATATTCCCCTTCAGTATGAAGCACAAAAAGTAGAGGCCACGAGCTAGGACCCCTGACTGGGGACATAAATGTAAGGTTGACTCCCACATAAGAACTGAAAGAAGTATGGATTGGGCCCTTGGACCATCAAACAAATAGTGCATCTAGGTCGACATCGGTGACCTCAATTCTACGTCCCCCATTAATCCATATCCTATACCCAACATATATCGGTTGATTGACGGGTCCGTAGGCCATAAAATGTTTAGTTTCATGGACGCATATTCCGTCTACGACCAAATCAAGATGGACTCCATGGACGTGCCCAAGAGAGCATTCATGTCTATTCAAGACAACTATTATTACAATGTCATGACCTTTGGGTTAAAGAATGCATCTGCCACCTATTAGAGACTCATGCGTGCAATGTACTCAAAATAGATAGGGCGCAACCTGGAAGTCTATATTGATGACATGATATTAAAGACCTCAAAAGGGAAGAGTCACACAGTAGACTTGGAAGTTATCTTGGGGCTAGTTAGGAACTACAACATGCATTTAAATCCAACGAAGTGCTCTTTTAGCGTTCAAACGGGAAAGTCTCTCGGGTTTATGTTAACCAAGAGAGGTATAAAGGTGAACCTAGACAATTGCCAGGCTATCATTGATATGAGAATCCCTATCATACTAAAGAGGTTCAGGAAATATTAGGGCCTATCTCGTTTCCTTTCTTGTGTAGGTGATAAGGATTTTCATTTCTTTACCATTCTGAAGAAAAAAGGAAAAGTTAAAATGAACGAGCGAATGTGAGAAGGAGTTTTCAAACTTAAAGGCCTTTCTAGCGTCGACACACATCTTAACATTCTTGATAGAAAGTTCCTCATTATACCTTTATCTTTCAGTTAATAATCAGGTGATGAGCTCAGTGCTCTTCCAACAAACAGATAAGGTGGAGCGACTGTGTACCGTGAAAATTGGTAAACAACCGCTAGTCTTCCAAATAAAAGATAGTTTGGTTACTCACAAGATTGACCAGATTGATCCTACGACATGTGCTATTATTGAAATTATATTTGGAAAATGATGAACACTTTGACATCATTCATGTTTGAAGATTATTCATTTAAAAGGTTTTTAAAGAGATAAATTGCATAATGTAAAAGAAAGTACAATAAATGTGCTTGAAAATAACTTGCAATGGAAGATAAATTCTGGAAAAAAAAGTATAAATAAACTTTAATTGAAATGTGGAAAATGGCGTTATCAAACATACATTCTCAATGACAGTCTTTTCTCAATACACTAGATACTTTGAGTAATTTTCAGTATTTGTACAACAATTGAACACACAGAAATCCTAACACTAAGACCCCTATATATACTAAGCCGAAATAACCGCTACCAACGACTTTTCTCCCAGGCAATGACACGTCACACTTGACATGTCTCCAATCCATCATAACGGTCCACGCGTCTTTTCTTGAAACTGGATAAGGACAAAATACAATTATCCTTCTTTTATTCAAATTCAAACATTTGTGTTGAAAGTAACCTTAATGTTGCCTTCGTCGAATTACCACAATAAGCTTAGAAGTATTTCTAAGTCTCATACAACAATTCCCTCTTACGCAAGGATCACTTCGACTAGAGAACATCTTCAAAGATTTTTTCTTTTCTTTTTCTCATTGGATCAGTCTTGAGGTCGAAACTTTCAGCTAACAAATTGCCCCCTAAAAATTTCTTTTTCAACATAACGAAGATAAGGGAATTTTTTGAAAATCCAATTCGACGTCACAAACCGCTCACCTGTTATGACGTCATAGCCATGATGACAACTTTTACCAAACGTCTCTTCAAAACCCACATGAGAATATTTATGAAATCATCACGCCTCATCATCCCTAAGAGATCGTGGATATCCTTTAACGGCCACCGTTCATCATGGTTACTCCAACTGACACGCTCCCACTTTCTTTTCAACCATTAATGTTTAAAAAAAACCGCTTCCACTTCAGCAGCTTATAAATAGGTATATTCAATATTTTTCCATCATGCCGCAATGACATGGAAGCAAGAAATACGGAAGGTCTATAACTTTCCACAGTCGCACCAACTTCTGTTTAGTCTAACAGCGTAGGATACATTTTATGGTCCATTATTTCCTGTACACTGAAATTTTGCCTGTGACGGTCAAAGATTGTAACCGCATGTGTGCTAGCTTTGATAGTTTCCTATTTCATCACTTTCATATAGCATTCACTGAATAATTGACCTGACATTAACACTGCACTCCATCTTTCGCCTCTGGTTGTGAAGGTCGATTCCAACCTAAAATAAGTTGTTCTGAATAATGCGGTTATTGGTAGATTTCTAATGCCATTGAATACGACGTTCATCCATTCCACAAGGTTTTTTGTCGTGTGGCCCATCGATATACTCTGTCAAATGCATTTGTCCATTGCTCAAATGGTATGTTACCCACCCACCTTCCTGCATCTGCATTTGAAAATCTAATTTTGTCACGGTAATATTGAAATGACGGCTGAGTTAGAGTATACCCTGCATTCACCAATTTTTTGCGAAGGTTCTTGTCTTTGATTGCACAAATGAAGTTTTGTGTGATATGTCTAATGCAATATACATGGGTAGAATGAGGATTAAGCCATCCGTTATCATGGTTATAGTAAACACTCTCAATAGCAGCATGCCTATATGAAATCAAACAAAGATTGGCTTGTGAAGCGACATGTGTTCTAAGATGACTAAGGAAGAAACCCCAACCACCAGCGATATGTACCTATATGACCCACGCCAGGTAACTTACACACAGGAAGATTCAACATCTAACCCCCGACAACATTGCCAGACCGATTGCTCACAACCCCCTACCCATCAAAATTTTTAGTCCACAAACAGACAAACAGACGACCTTAACATGCCAAACACCCAATCACAATACAAAGAGCATACCCCGTACCACCACCAACAAGAAGATCATCAATACACCCAACATCTCTATGCGCCTAACACATCACCCTACCATATACGCCTTAGCCAAAACACTCAACGATCAATTAACAACAACCATCTCTCCTCCTACTATATCCAACACGCCCAAACATCACAAAACCAAAATATGAAACAACCATATGGCTACCAAACCCCACGACAATTATTTCAACCTTTCCTCGACGCATCATTCAGACAAATGTATCTCTTCAGTCGTCATGGTCGCCCTCCAATACCTCAAACACATCCCAACTACTCTGGCATTGTTCACGAACTCAGCTATGGCGGTAGCGCTTCATTGCATACACAGAAGTACGCAGATTTGTCTGAATATCTTAGGAAATCTTCTGCAGGTGATGGTGATATTCCTGGACCCTCAAATCCTGAAACATCTTAGGTGAATCATCAACGTGGGTTAGAGCCGCGCGTTCGGGTAGCTAGGAGATATGGTAGCTGTAACACCTCAAAATTTGCCCTCCTCTTCTTGAGACTAGTTTGACACATCGCATTTCATATTTTATGGCATTAGGCATTGCATTTTGCATATCATATGAAAATAAGAAGGTCATCCTCCAAAGTCTTTTCAAAAGATGGAGAAGTTACATGATTCAAGCCCGAGGGTCTCTATGAATTGATGATCAACCATCTGAGGGCATGGGCTTCAATTAGGGTTTCTTGGTTCTTCAAAGGTCTTGAGCATTATCTTGTTTGCAAGGATATATTACCATCATCATGATTCTATCATCACCAAGGGTTTCAGAGTGCATCCTCAAGTTCCTTTGGAGTAGGGTTCTGACCTCTGGTCAACCCTAATCAATGTCATTCTTCCAACTAGGGTTTCTCAAGGAGATGCGGTATTTTCTTGGGATGAAGATCACATGGTTATATTGAGAAGCTTACATGAGCTAGGGTTTCATTTTTGAGAAATTTCCTCAAGTGGTAGAGGCTCAAGCTGATCAGGGCATTTCAAGGTCATCTAAGGACCAAAAAGTCAATTGTGCAGTCAACTGAGGGCTATGAGGTGGGGAATGAGTTGAGACACCTCAGTCATGTTCAAAAGAAGTTCATTTGTCGTTCTAAACATCTATCTTGAATATTTTGAAGTCATGGCAAAAGTTTCCAAAAATGGAAAATGACCTGTAATTTCAAGTTTCCAAAAATGGCAAGTTTTTGGTCCACATTCAATTTGACTTATCAATATCAAAGAAGTTTCAAATGGATTTTTGATGAACATGAAAGTTGTAGATCTTTGTCTCCTCTTTCCAAAAAGTCCTATTTCATGTTCATATGATGAATGGTTGAGAAGTTATGGCCAAATGATCACAAGGTGTGCATGGAAGTTCAAAGTGACATAACTTTTGATACAAAACTCCAAATTGGTCCATTCTTTTTGCAAAGTACTCCTCATGACCAATACTTCTCAAAACAAGCCTTTCCATGCATGGAAAAAGTGTGTATGATCATCATTCCTCAAGTGTGCATTTTGGAGGGAAATTTCACAATTCAAATTTGGCTTAGGCAACAAGCAAAATACCACTTCCATCATGATTATTGGTTGTTTTTAAGTGAATTTCAAGCTTGCATGGGCACTGTTCACGTGTAGCATGTGCATGGAACCTCATTTTTGCATTTTTGCATTTTACTTCATATTTCACTAATCATGTTTAGCCAAGGCTTAATTGTGATTTTAGTGTCATTAACACATCATATATAAGGCAAACCCTAACCATAATCCTCCATAACAGAATTTCAGATCTAGAATTTTCCATTTCCCTCCAATTTTTCTCTCACTTCAATTTTCATTTTTCTTCACACAAACACCAAATCTCTTTGCATATTCTTGATTATGGAGTGATTCTGAGCAAGATTCATCTCTTGGTTTGGACAATTGAGCAACATTTGGAGCAGTTCATGTACATGAACATGTTGATGGAAGTTGGAAATTAAGCTAGATCCAGGCGTTTTCATCCAATCCTTTATTCACAAAGCTTCAATAGAGGTTCAAGGAAGTTGATCTGGAGCTTGAGAGATCTTGAGAGCACGAATTCAGAGACCTGCATTTCCAGGTGATGAAAATTTGATCCTCTCATTTTGTTGTTTTATGTACATAGTTTTGTAGATCTCGCTTAGTAGAGAATGCTGATATAAGTAGAATTGAAAATGGTTAAGGATTGAGGAAGTTATATGGAATAGAAGTTTAGATCATGAAAATGTTTGCCTTCGATCCATGAGAGTTAGGAAGAATTAGGATGAATGAGTATGATATTTGGACTCTAGGTTGCAAGAGCTTTCGAACGGTGTACATTTTGTTGAATTCTGAAAAAAATTGTTGAGCTCCGCCGTGGAGACGACCGGAGAAGATGACCGGAGAGTTATCTCCGCCGTCTGGTTCATTTAGGGTTTGAGTGACGTGTAGGTCCAGGTGTACTCTGGCGTGTGCAATTGATTGGCCACGATTTGTTTGACTCTTCCACGCGAGCTTGGACTCGCTGATTGTGCTGATGATGTGGTTAAGTGAAACACATCGTTTCATTTAATGAAGTGGCGTCCACATGTGCGCCTGCGTGTGAGAACCACTGGCTTGTGTTGCTTTGACCATGCCTTGTGTGCATTGACTTGCTGACTGAGCGTGATGACTGTTAATTGAAGCGTTGCATTTTGGATGATTGAATGAGGACCGTGTGATTGCGTTTCGCGCCAGATCCAATGGTTTTGGTTTATTCTGATTAAAATTCAAATATATCTTTTCCCTCCAAATTTCCATATTATTTCATTTTATTTGCTTACCTTAGAAAATCCATAAAAAAATAGCAAAATGCTTCAAATTGACTCCAATTTTTTTTCATAGTCTTGTTTTGATGCCTAGTTTTTTATAGGATTTATTTCATGGTTTGTTTGTTTCTGGATTTTTATTTTGGAATTTTTGATTGGACATTATGTTAAATTGACATGTTACATTCAATGCTTTGTGAAATGCTATGTGTTGATCCAATTGATTTGAATTTTTGCATGCTTGATCTTCACATGTGATATGATTTTTTGAGCTCTGGTATGAATTTTTTATCATTTGTATTCATTGCTTTTGACACATGAAGATATAATGTGACAATTTGTGTCACATTTTTGGCATTCATTTGGTGCATTTTTGTTCACCTATCATTTGAGCTCTTCTGGATCTAATTTTTTGCATGATGTTTTTTCATAACATGAGTAGCTCGCATAAAAAAATTCATAGCCATTGGATGCATTTCTGTTTTGATTTGGATTTTCTAATTTGGATGTCCATTTTGTGCACCTTTGTTGGCATTTGCTTTACATTGATCATTTGATGCCTTTGCCTTATGAATTGATGTTGGTCCTTTTGAGGACATTTTGTTGATTGTTTGAATGTGAAATATGTGAAAGATTGGCTTCTGTTTTGATCATTTGGTTTGGTTTTGGACCTAGTCTTTGTACTAGTGTTTGTACATGAACTAACCTTGACTTGTGTTTCAGGTTTTGACATTTAGCATTAATGGTTGAGTTGCTCACCTTTTGAGATGCAAATTGGATTGTGATCTAACTTCTTTGTGTTTTGTAGGGATTTAAGTTGATGTGTTGAGCTCATTGCTTCATTTGATTGCTTGACCATTGCTCATTGAATTGTGTAACAGTTGAATGGTTTCACTGTTTATTTTCTGATTAGTTGTCTGAGATATTAATTGTTTAGCTTTTGTACAGGTATATTAGTTGCTTGCTTTTAGCTCTTGCTTGAGCTTTGGATTGAGGTTGATACACCACTTAGGTAGCTACTTTCTTACTCCATGTAGTCTGGAAGTCCTGTCACCTTTTTGGGAGGCATTTTGCTGGCAAGTCCTCCTTAAGAGGCTCTGTTTGTGTTTGTTTACAGATTGTGCCAAAGACCTCCAAGTGAGGCATGTTACTTGATAAGTCCTCCTAAGTGAAGAGGTAATTGACGGATAAAAGGGATTAGCAATCAATCCCCCGTTATTCAGTGAGTCGTTCTTTATGCTCGCACTACGTGTTGATGCTCTAGAACATGTACCCAAGATCTTTGTACAGAGTTTGTCAAGTGGAATAGGGTCCCTCTTTCTGGATCCCCACGCTTTCAGTGCCATTGAGCTCACCCTGGCCAGGGTTAAGAGCATGAGGTCTCATCCTCATTACCATCTTTGATCAGCTTCACCCTAACTCTCAATGTTAGTGGTTAAGAGCTACAGTTTACCCATTACAGATTGGCTTGTTTGTCGAGGTTGATATGACCCCTCTTGACTAAAGCCTACCCATAGTTTGGGCCTTTTGTGTGGATATAGTGTGTGATGCTTGTTCACTTGTGTTGGTGTGTTTATCTGCTTTCCTCTGAATTGACTTGCTTCCTGTGTGAGTAGGGATTCTTGTTAGAGACCTCAACTTAGGGAATGTTGATTGCATGACAACTATTAGGCTCGAGTCTTAGTCTCCCTTTTAGTTTGTTGTTTCCCTGGTCTCTGGTTAGGAGAGAGTTTCACCCCTGTTAAGGGGAACTACGTCGCCCTGATTCTCATACCAAATGAGATACGTAGGCAGGAAGTTGTAAGCAATCTCTCCGGGCACCCTTTTGTTTTTGAGTGTGTTCAACCTTTTCTTTTTCTTTTGTTGTTTTGTGTGTGTTCACCCTTTGTTTGCCTTCTTTGGTGTGAGTACTTGTTTGTCTAGCGTGGGTGTGTGTGGTAAGTTTATACCTTATGGAGTTCATCTTTGAGACTCACTTGGGGTTCATTTGTGATGATGGTTATCATCTTTGGGGTTCATTTGTGATGATGGTTATCATCTTTGGGGTTCATTTGTGACGGTTGTCACTCATTTGGGGTTCACTTGTGACGGTTGTCACTCACTTGGGGTTCAATCTGATAACTTTTCTCTTTAATGTTCGCTGATTAGCGTTTGTTATTGTTTGGAGTCGGATGTAAGTCCATGTATTGGCATTCTGTTTCCTTGTTTTGTATTTGTTTAGAGTCGGATATAAGTCCATGTATTGGCATTCTGTTTCCTTTTGTTTGTTGTTGTTAGGAGTCGGATATAAGTCCATGTATTGGCATTCTGTTTCCTTTTGAGTGTTTCTTTCGACGTCTCAGCGTCTCTTTTTGGTGTTTTGTTTCGACGAGCGTTAGCCGAGCTACGAGTGCTCTGATTCTTCTCTGGATAGAGAAGATACGTAGGCATAGGATGCGATATCCTAGCGAGCATGCCTCCTCTTTCCCTGAACTACGTTGACTCTGATGTTTGTGTCTAACAAACTACGTAGGCCCAGGATGCGACATCCTGCCGAGTCCAGTTCCCCCATCTTCTTTCATCTGTTTATTATTCCAATTTGTGCAATTTCTTTGAGCAGTTTTATTAGCAACCTTTTCCTATTCTTTTAGCTATCTTTTGAGCGTGGATCCCGTCTAGTACGACGGACGTGAGGGGTGCTAATACCTTCCCCTTGCGTAACCGACTCCCGTACCTTGTAATCTCTGGTCGTAAGACCGTTCCTTTCCCTTTCTTAGGTTAGTCCTGCGCTCCCTTTCCGTCATAGGATGAATAGCGTCGGTGGCGGCTCTGTAAACTGTTTTTTTTCGCCGGTTGTTTTTCGCGTTGCGACAGTGTTGAATGTAATTTTAAGTGTCGGGTTTTTGTTATCGTCTCCACAGGGATTGTGAGATATCACCGCCTTTCGACAGTTGTTCTAATTCTTAGCTTAAGGTAACAATGGGGTTTTGGTGTTTGTCACGGTATCTTGCATAAAAGTGTAATAAAATGCGGTAAAAGTTTTGGTTTGAATATTTGAGAAATATTGCCAAAGTTAGGGTTCGACGATCACTTTGGATGTATATGTTCGATCAACAAAAATTATAAACTCCTTTAGATGATAAACTATTTCACAAAGTCCTCCCAATGTGTTTATCTCTAACACACATTGTGAGTTTTCCCATTTTGATCCATTGTTTATCTCTAACACAATCTATCAAAATGACAACTTTTTGGTTCAACCTTATGGTGAACAAAATCATTCATTACTATCTCTAGCTAACAAACAAGATTGGATGAAAACCTAGGTTAAGAGTTGGTAAACATCTCTCGATCATAAACCAACCCAAAGAGTTTCCAATAAGAACAAAGTTTTCACCATATATTCACCATTAAAGAGTTTACAAATGAAGATCCTTACATTTACACACAAAGCTAATGATCATCTACATCTAACCTTGACAAAATGAAGGACTTAGCTACTCATTTTCATGGTAGCTTGTTCAAAAAGTTTCGGAAGAAGGTTGATCAACATCCGAGTCGAATAATCGAGATTGGATGGGAATCCACCTTCTTTTTGTGAAAGATTGTTAAGAGATGAAGAGAAATAGTTTCTAGGTCACAAAAGATCCTTAGAGCAATGCTGGAAAATATCTAAAAAAGTACAAAAGTATGGAAGGTAAGGTATGGTTCCAAAAAGTAGCCCTTGCTACTTATAGAGCTGCTATTGAGCTGTCATGCTCGCTAGGCGAGCAGAATGGCTCGCCTAGCGAGCCCCTAAATGAGGCACCTGAGGCACCTGCACCCAGAGAAACAACCATTGCCAGACTGTCATGTTCGCTGAGCGAACAAAACCTTCGCTAGGTGAAGGTCACGCTTCAACCTTCGCTCCAGCGAGCTTGAGAGGTTTTGCTACTGGAATGCTCGCTGGGAACTCGCTAAAGGCTCGCCTAGCGAGTGAGTGCTGGTTGTGCTTTTCACCAAGTCTGGACGTGTTCGCCACACACCTCGCTGGAAGCTCACCTAGCGAGTGTGGTGATGTTTGCCACTGTAAAATACTAGAGCTTTTCGCTGGGCTCTCGCTGGACGCTCGCCTAGCGAGTCCTTCGCCACATCCCTCGCCTAGCGAGCAAGCTGATGAATGCTTGTTTTATTTGATCCCTTTGCCAAATTTCTTGTGTCTTCATTTTCTATTATTTCATGCCTACTTCCTGCACAATAACACACAAATCAAAGGTACCAAGATCGTTTATCATTGTATTGCATTTCATCTAAAACAAAGGTGGTTTCGAACACTTTAGCAAGGAAATTGAGTGAAAGATACCCATATTTGATAGCTCAAATAAGCACTTTTGGGTATCTAACAACTCTCCCCAACTAGATTCTTGTTTGTCCTCAAGCAAAGTATGCCTCTTGAAGGACAAGAGGATTTGCTTTAAGAGAAAGGTTTCTCTGAAGTTGGATAAAACGGTTCAAACACAAGCGAATCAGCAGATACAAATTTCCAACGGTTCGAATAAAATAATACACAAGAACTAAGACTTAGTAGCAATGCGAAATATGTATCTATCTACAACAATATTATCTTGAATAAATCACCGTATTTCTCCTCTTCGAATAAGGATTGAAGAAATTACGCGTTTGCAACCACGGGAATAATCTCACTCTCTAACAAACAATGAAGAAATCAATTCGATTCATACAATGTCTAACAATTATAAATGGTAATGTGGAAGCACGAAGATCACTAAGGGCTTTTCAGTTGAAGCTTGGTTAGGTTAACAAACAAGGGTCATTTCTAAGGCCATTGAAAACGAAATTGCCGATGCAAAAGAGACATTCACTGTACATTATTCACACATTTCAACTTCGTTCCATTTATTTCTCATTTGAAACCTTCGCAACTCTTATTTCACAACTCAAAAACTTTTTTTGTTTTTTTTGTTTTTCACTATTTTTCTTCCAAGCAAGCATTCATTTTTATTTTCTCTATTTTTTTTTTCTTTTCTTTCACATCATATTTACAAAACAGATGTTTCTCTTTTCTATGTTATATATATATATATATATATATATATATATATATATATATATATATATATATATATATATATATATATATATATATATATATATATATATATATTATATATATATATATTGTTTTTTATGCTTGCTCGGTTTTTCAAGAGTTGTGGCACTTACCGATTCTCATTTTCGTTCTCCCCAACTTATTTCTTACTCACCCTAAGTGAATGCTCTTGACTTTTTTACGGCAAAAGAACAATTATCAAAATTTTCCGGGTTTCAAGAAAAAGATTTTTGAAATCTCGCTTTATTTCAAGCTAAGATTCAACTGTTTAAGCTCAAAGGGGTTAACGAATACTCTCTCTGCTCACAGGTAAGTTGTATTTGGAACTGGTTGTGCTCGATAGAAAACAAGTGCCTTAATCATTTCTAATTGCTTCCATATATTCACAATAATAAAAGACAAAGCATGAATCAAATGAATCAACAAAGCTTATTAGAATCCAGCATTTAAGTGTAAAATGGAGGTTTCCTCACAATTTGTGGTTTTAAGTCCTAGATGAAACATTCATTCAATTATGTTGCAAAAAGACAATACTCAATTACAAAAAAGAGTAAAGTTCTTAGTGCATTCTAAAATTCTAGCCGGAGGTAACCATGTACCTTAGCCTTGTTCACTTGTTTATTTTTATCATTGCCATCCAAGCTCGGATGCACCTTCATTGGATACTTCTTTGAGGAGCAACCAATCTAGAAGGTTTGCCACTCAACCAACCAAAAATTTATTAAAACAAACAAAATTTAAAACATAAATAATAGCATTAACTTCAAAATTTAAAATTGTTCATGGGGGACAAAACACCCCAAAAGTACATAGCCAAAATCAAAATACATAATTCTGAAAATACAATAGAAATAAAACATAACATGAAAAATACAATAACTTAGCCCTCCAAGGACTCAGAACCCTCATCACTACCAGCTTCAGAACCGGTAGCCTCATCATCATCATCATCATCTCCATCAGCAGCACCAGAAGAAGCACCAGCACTCGCCCCCTCTCCAAACACAGGCCTGTCCACAGGCCAGTTAGCGTTAAGCAGAAACTGCTCACGCGTCATCAATGAGTGATCACCGGTGGGGTCACGTCCCTGCAGCTGTAACAGCTGCATAGAATCGTGCATATCGAGCATGGCACGCTGAGTTGCCGCCATCCAGTCCCAGTTGTAGTTGCAGATCGCCTGCTGCAAAGGATCAAATCCTAGAGTAGAAGTACCAGGACCATCAGAAGCCCCGGTAACCTCAGCAGCTGAACTACCTCGTACATTCTTCGCCCTGCAATACTTGGCCACGTAACGGTCATCAATGGGTGGCGGGATCCTTACTTGACCCCTAGAGGGTAGCCTCACCCTCGCTTGCAGGCACAAACTCATGATTAGGCAAGGGAAAGCCAGGGGACAATTTACTCTTGCCCCCGACTTTAGCCCGCTTTCAATCACGGGCTTAAGCTCATAAGCAATAATCCTCGCCACATCGATCTGGACGTTAGTGAGAATACAGTGTACCAAGTGTTCCACTGGGATCGGCACGGTAGAAGTGTGGGACTTAGGTTTGATGTTTGTAAGAACCAACAACAGGATCAGTTGAGCCAAGGGAGTCATGTCCTCCCTATGGTATCTCATGGGAACCCCAGATGGGTTCAGCTCAACTGATTTCCCTCTCAAAAGCAGGGCAGCAGAAATTGCATCCGTATCCCGGTGAAGCCTTAATTCCTGGTGGTAGGTGTCTCTCTCCTCGGCTCCCAGTTGGAGCGGTTCACCAAGGACGCGGTTAATTGCATCCCGATCAAACGCAACAGGACGGCCGGACACTCTAGATGTCCATGTAAATGGCTCATCATCATCCGGCAGTGCGTTCGCATAGAACTCACGCACCGTTGCGATATCGTAATGCTCCAGGGGGGAAATTAACCGATCCCACTTTTTGGTGTCAATCAACTCGGCGAATGTTCGGTTCGTGCCTTCAGGGTTGATGATGAATCTCTTTTCCGGTAGAATTTTTCGCTTTTCCAAAGCAACGTATCTTGCGGCTTGCTTCGGCCCGACAAATTTGTCGGTGTCGAATTGTATTGGTACGGGACAGGAAGTGTTCCCGCCCTTTCTCTTTTTCGAAGCTCCGGATCTGGATTCCATCTGCAAAACATAGAGAGGAAACCAACACAACACAAAAACAGATTAGAAAGCAACACAAAATTCAAACTACTGCCATGCTCGTTGCTGCTTCGCCTAGCGAAGTGGCAGCGAATGCTCGCCACTGGTTCGCCTAGCGAGTTGCTAGCGAACCTTACGGGTTTTTGGGTTCTGCAATGTTTACAGTGAAATTTTCCCAAAACCCACGTTATCAAGGTGTCAATTTCAGAACAAAACGATCTATCAAGAAAAGAATCGTTCTATGCTATATATAATTACAAACCCACATGCAAAACCTAAAATTTCCCACATGCAAAACCTAAAATCCCCATTCCCCCAAATTCACCCTAAATGACATGCAAATCAGAAATTCACAAAGTTCAAACATAAAGAAATGGCATTAGGGCAAACCTTAGCAAAATGGGTTGATTGAATTTGAAGTGCAGTGAAGTTTGCAATGCTTCAGTTTAGGGTTTGAGTGTTTGT
The DNA here is from genome assembly GCF_024323335.1 of Lathyrus oleraceus. Classification (NCBI taxonomy): domain Eukaryota; kingdom Viridiplantae; phylum Streptophyta; class Magnoliopsida; order Fabales; family Fabaceae; genus Lathyrus; species Lathyrus oleraceus. The sequence goes on along the minus strand of NC_066585.1, from coordinate 519,264,348 downwards.
GAGAGAAATGAAAAATGAGAGAGTGTGGTGAGTGTTCGTGCGATTGCCTCAGCAGAGTTGTAAAAAAAGAAAATTGTGTTTGGGCCCAAAATGAGTGGCCTGCTAAGAATTTAAATTAGTGATGTCACGCAGCGCTCGCTGCTGCTTCGCCTAGCGAGCAGCTAGCGAATCTGCTCGCTACTGCTTCGCCTAGCGAGCATCAAGCGAGCATGACAGCATTTGGCTTTTCAAAAACAACATTCTTGGTACATTCAGCAAGGTTTTAACAATTGGAATCCCACTACAACAGAATAGAAAAACTGTAAATACTTACAATGTTGGGGTACCTCCCAACAAGCGCTTGTTTAACGTCGGCTAAGCTCGACGGTGTGATGCTCACAGAGGAGCATCCAAAGGAATAGCACAGCTCTCGCGATCCACATGACCGCCAAGATAAACCTTCAAACGTTGGCCATTAACGGTCCAACTGTCCTTCTTTTTCAGGTCCTCAATGACAATAGCTCCGTACTCCTTAACTTCTTTGACCCGAAATGGCCCGGACCATTTTGATTTCAACTTTCCGGGGAATAACTTCAACCTGGAATTGAACAAGAGGACCAACTGTCCGGGCACAAATTCTTTCTTTCGGAGCTTTTTGTCATGGTATTTTTTTACCTTCTCTTTGTACAACCAACTTGAGTGATATGCGGCATTGCGCATCTCTTCCAACTCAAGCAGTTGCACCTTCCTTTTCTCACCGGCCAAATCATTTTCAAAATTTAAAAATTTCAGAGCCCACAAGGCTTTGTGCTCCAAGTCGACCGGCAAATGGCAAGTTTTACCAAACACCAATTGAAAAGGAGTTAGGCCAATTGGAGCTTTAAAGGCGGTACGGTATGCCCATAACGCTTCATCCAATTTTTGTGACCACTCTTTTTTCGAATTTGACACAGTTTTTTCGAGGATTCTCTTAATCTCACGATTAGAGACCTTAGCTTGCCCATTAGCCTGTGGGTGATACGGAGTTGCCACTCTGTGTGATACACCGTAATGTTTTAAAATGCTTTCCAACGGTGCATTACAAAAGTGTGACCCTCCGTCACTTATCAACACCCGGGGGTTCCGAAACGGGAAAATATGTTTTTCTTCAAAAAATTTATCACCGTTTTCGCATCCGCCCGAGGTGAGGCAATCGCCTCAACCCACTTAGAAACGTAATCAACTGCGACAAGCATATACTCGTTACCATAAGAGGGTGGGAATGGTCCTACAAAATCAATGCCCCAACAATCAAATACTTCAACCTCTTGGATGTTTTGGAGAGGTATCTCGTCTCTCTTACCAATCCCACCGCTTCTCTGGCAACTATCACAACTTTACGCATGGGTATGTGCGTCTTTGAAAATAGTGGGCCAATAAAATCCTGACTGAAGGATTTTAGTGGCCGTTCTCACCCCATTATAGTGTCCGCCGTAAGGCGAGTTGTGACAATGCCAAAGGATGCTTTGCGCTTCATCGCCAGTAACGCATCTCCTTAAAAGGTTATCACTACCCAACTTAAACAAGTACGGGTCATCCCATACGTAATACTTGGCATCCGAAAGAAACTTCCTTTTTTGGTTCGAAGTTAGGCCGGGAGGCACAAAACCACTAGCCTTGTGGTTCGCAAAGTCTGCAAACCACGGCCTAACTTGAACTTTGAACAGTTTTTCATCAGGAAATTCTTCCCGGATTTCCTTCTCTGACGCGGTAACCTCCACATTCACTAAGCGGGATAAATGATCCGCCACCAAATTTTCCGATCCTTTCTTGTCTTTGATTTCAACATCAAATTCTTGCAACAAGAGGATCCAACGGATGAGCCTTTGCTTCGAATCCGGTTTGGTGAGAAAATATTTAATCGCCGCGTGGTCGGTATACACTACGACTTTAGACCCTATAAGATAAGATCTAAACTTTTCAAGCGCATACACTATCGCAAGTAATTCTTTTTCAGTTGTGGCATAGTTAATTTGAGCCTCATTAAGAACTTTACTTACGTAATGTATCGCATGAAATTTTTTCTCTTTTCTTTGGCCAAGTACCGCTCCAATTGCATAGTCGCTTGCATCACACATTAGCTCAAAATTTAAATTCCAATTTGGAGCAACTATAATTGGAGCGGTAACCAATTTTTCTTTCAAAGTTTCAAAAGCTTGCAAACATTCATCGGTTAAGAGAAATACCTGGTCCTTAGCTAGCAAATTACTCAAAGGCTTAGCCACCTTTGAGAAGTCTTTGATAAAGCGCCGATAGAACCCGGCGTGCCCCAAAAAGCATCGGATTTCCTTCACATTCACCGGAGGAGGTAACTTTTCAATCACTTCAACCTTAGCACGATCAACTTCAAGCCCTCTTGAAGAGACTTTATGGCCAAGCATGATCCCCTCGGTCACCATGAAGTGACACTTCTCCCAATTAAGCACCAGGTTGGTCTTCACACATCTTTCGAGCACCGTTTTCAAGTTTGCCAAGCATGGACTAAAGGATCCACCAAATACCGAGAAGTCATCCATGAAGACTTCCATTGTTTTCTCAATAAGGTCGGCAAAAATGGCTTGCACACATCGTTGGAAAGTCGCCGGTGCATTGCACAACCCAAAGGGCATTTTTCGGTATGCGAAAACTCCAAACGGACATGTGAAAGCCGTCTTTTCATGATCGGCCGGGTCAATCGCAATTTGGTTATTGTAAGACCCCAATTTTGTCCCTAAGATCCCTCATGGCATCATGTCATACCATATCATTGCCTCAAGGATCTTAGTGCACATTTGCTTCCCTCCTAGTGGGTGGGTTATCTTGTGAGTGTGGTTCTTGATCACCAAGCATGTATTGCATTTGTATATCATTGCTTTTCATTTGTTTGCTAACCAAAAGTACAAAAATATTGTCATCTAACCCTGTTACTTGCAAATGAAGCAAACTAGGTCAAAACAGTTAAATCAGCCATTGGGTAATGGATGGTGACCATTCTTGGAGAATTTGGGCACCATGATCATTCATAAGAGGTTCATATAAGTTGTGATATCATTTTGGATCAAGATCTCATGTGGAAGAGGCTTGGAATTCATCAGAACATGGCTCAGTCAACCAAAACCCTAGAAAAGTCAACTGTGGTCAACTGTGCATTTAATCAGGAATTGGAAGGTGTGAGATGGTTGGAAAGGTCTCATTCATGTCCATATAAGCCTCATTTGGCATTTCAAAGATCAAGGTTGAAGGATTTGAGGTCATACCAAAAGTTTCCAAAAAGGAAAAATGACCTATGGTTTCAAGTTTCCAAAAAATGGCAAGTTTTTGGAATAACTTCAACTCAACTTTACACCATCAAAAAAGCTTCAAATGGAATTTTGTTGAACATGAAAGTTGTAGATCTTTCTCTCCCATTTCCAAAAAGTCCAAGATCGTGAGAATCGGACGAACGGTTGAGGAGATATGGTCAAATTACCACCGAGCGTGCATGGCAAAGTTTTCCATGTATCGATGCATACGAATTTCGCATCGATGCATGCAAGGAAAAAAGTGCTATGTATCGATGCATACGAGTTATGTGTCGATGCATACTGTTAAAAAGTGCTATGTATTGATACGTACGAGTTACGCATCGATGCATACTGTTAAAAAATGCTATGTATTGATACAAACAAGTTATGTGTCGATGCATACTGTTAAAAAGTGCTATGTATTGATACGTACGAGTTACGCATCGATGCATACTGTTAAAAAATGCTATGTATTGATACAAACAAGTTATGTGTCGATGCATACTGTTAAAAAGTGCTATGTATTGATACGTACGAGTTACGCATCGATGCATACTGTTAAAAAATGCTATGTATTGATACCAACAAGTTATGTGTCGATGCATACTGTTAAAAAGTGCTATGTATTGATACGTACGAGTTATGTATCGATCCATACTGTTAAAAATGTGCTAGGCATCGATGCAGGAGCTTTTGTATCAATACATAACTCTGTTTTGAGCTCTCATACAGCACTGTTCACGTTCATATTACTTCATGCACCACTAATTTTTTAAGTTTTGTCAAAACACCTCATTTTGGCCAATTTCCATTAACATGTGCATTTCACTAATCCATTTCCATTTTGCTAATCATGATTAAGAAACTGGATTAAGAGGTGGTATATAGTCTTAATTATAACAGAATTTCAGGAGAATAATCACAATTTTCAGATCAAAGCCAAAAACTCTCCAATTCTCTCAAAAATCTCACAATTTTCATTCACTTTTTTCATCAAATTCTTCAATAATTCTCCATTGTTTTGGCAATTTCTTGGTGATTTCTTCATGTGCAGGTGATGCTAAAGATCTGTTTGTAGCAAATTGAAGCAAAAACCGTCCAAAACTCCAGCTGCTACAAGCTTGCTCTCACATGGCAGTTACGATTTTCCACTGATCCGTGCATCGTTGAGCTGCGAAATCATCATCATTCATCTTCATAATCATCAATCACGATCTGTTTTCAAGAATCAAGGCCAATAACACGAGAATTTCACGGCTGCGCTTCAAGAAGGTGATTTTTCGAAATCTTTAATTCGTGAAATCAAGATATGGCTTGGATAGTTCGTGGAATGTAGGTTAATTTGATGTTTGAATCGCGCGATTCCGTTAAGTATTGAGCTAGATATGTTGATCTGAATATTTGTGTGTGAATCTTCTTTCGATCGGTTCTTTGCGTGTGTTAACCTTTAGACAAGAGCGTTGCCATAACTGTAATCTACGTTGGAAGACGAAGACAACGGTATAAGGCTCGCTCATTTTCGTCGAGATTTGCTCGAAACCGCAGCTGCAATTGGTGAAGACGATGAACACGCGTGATGAACGTGAGCAATTCTGGAAACTTTACTGCGTTTGATCTTGAAATTTCGCATGGCACTTTCGAATGGTGTTTGGCGCCGGAGAGGACCAATAGCAGGCGGACAGCGCATAAATGAGCTACAATGCGTTTTGGCTAGGCTGCATGTATTTACAGTAATGCCATTCGCTGCAAGTTAATTCACATTAATCCTTAAATAATTATTTCATAAATATTACAAATCTTAAAAAATTCACATAAAATTCAATTTTAGTCCAAATAATTTGGGACTTTTTTTGATAGATTCCAAATTTAATCTACTATTTTTTAGGCATAGAAACTTAAGTTGTGCCTGGTAGAATTTTTAATTGGCTTATTGATTTTTGACATGTGTGCAATATTCATGTGTTTTACCATTTTAATCATTAAATATTCATGCTAGCTCCGAACTAATTGAAAATTCATATGATGATTCTTGACACATTCCTGGAGATCTTGATATATGATTTGTAATTTTTGGACCTCTGGTTTGTTAGATATGATTTATTCTTTTTGAGTGTGACAATATGTGTCACACTATGCTATGCTGAGTTCATGAATTATTTTTCCATGCTTCCCCTAGGCCTATGGCCCTGATTTTTTGCATGAGATACAATATATATGTTAGGTTTCACCCTGAATTTTTGTGGATTTAATTGATCCATTTTCCATTTGATTTGGATTTTTGATTGCTGTTTAGCAATTTTGGATTGTTTTATGTGTAACAAAATGTACATGTATCATTAAATGCTCATCCCTTATCCTATGAATATGAAAATTGATGGAGTGCTTCCTAACATATTAAACTTTGATTTGGCTTTGGTCCCACTCATTTCTAATGTGATATCACTGTTTTACCATTGATTGAAGTTGGTGTACATGTTGTGACTTAATTTTGATTGTGTTTTTGCATGCTTTAACATGTAGATTTAATTGACATAGTTCCTTTTGTTCAAATGGCATGAAAATTGACATGTAACTCATTGAATGCCCTCTGTTTAGGATATAATTTTTGTGGAATTTACTGTGTTGTTTTGATATTTTTTTGATTGAAATCATTCTGGTTGTCCATATGTGATGCAACATTGCTTACTTTGTCTTAATTTGTGCATAAAATAAAATTAGTGCATAGTTTGGATGTGAGACCAATTGGGATCTCTTCTTATTTGAATTATCTTGACTTTGTTCATGTTTTACTTGCTGTTTCAAGTTTTTTCCCTCTTTTGGACCCTAGGCTTGGCCTAGTGGTCTTGTTACTTATGTTTGAGCTTGACTTTGACTTTTCAGGTTAAAAAGCTAATGCCTTAAGGAGAGTGATTCATATTTGAGTTGAATTCATTTGACTAACTCTTTGTTTTGTAGGATGCTTAGCTCATTTGAACTTTGAGCCTTGTGCTTTGCACATGTTTGATTGTGATTGACTATTGGTTTATTACCTTGTCTGTCTGTTTATGTTGGGATGCTGATTATATTTGATTGATTTCAGGTACCCTTAGTTGCTCAGTTCTCTTAAGAACTTGCATTACTTTGCTTAAATAGCAATTTGCATTGAGGTATAGCACCTTCTTCTTCATGTAGTCTGGAAGACCTGGCTTGTTATTTAGCCAGGCAACTGTCTGAAGTCCTCCTTAAGAGGCAATGTTTGTGATTGTTTATGTTTGTCCCCAAGCAGGTAAAGTCCTTTTAAAGGCAATTGGTGGATATAAGAGATATGTAGCCTATCTCCCACTATTCTGTGAGTCTTCTCCTTGCTCCCATTACATGGTTGTAGCATTGAGATCCAAACCCAAGATCTATCGAGTCTAATATGTGGAGAGAGTTCCATCTTTCTGAACTCCCACATCTCCTGATATTCAATACTCTCTCTGATCAGAGATAAGAGTGATGAGGCACACCCCTCATATCCTTTCATCTGCTTCACCTTAGCCCCTCAATGGCAAGGTTAAGAGCAACTTTAACCCTATTACAATTGGCTTTAATGCCTCACCTTTTTGCTTGAGCCTCATTGAATGGTTATAGTGTGTGCTACTTGAATTTATGTGATTGATTACTTGATTCATTTATACATGATTACTTGATTTGCCATTGTGCATTTACTATCATTGATTGCCATTGTGCATTTATCATCTTTGTTTGCCATTAGTGCATGATCATTTCTTTTGTCCTTGTGACATTGATGTCTTCCCATTGAGGACAATTGTAAGTCCATATTGGTTGGCTTTTGTTCCTATGACATGGAAGGGATAGAGTGTAAGACCACTTCATTGGTCACTCATATCCTCTTTGCTCTTTGATTGAGCTTGTTGTTGTATGTGAGGATTCATTGTAAGTCCATGTAATTTGGCATTTGTTTTTCCTATGATCATATGTGGAGGTTAACCTAAGTCCAGATAGATTGGCAGTTGACTTCCATGTTTTGTTTTTGTTTTCCTGTGTGAGATTGGAGTAAGACCATTTATTGGCATCCGGCATCATTGTTTATTTTAGGAGATTGGTGTAAATCCATTTATTGGTATCCGTTATCCGCCTTTGTGTGAGATTGGAGTAAGACCATTGAGTGGCATCCGGTATCACTTTATCTTTTATTTTACTAACTTGCTTTGTCCCTAATTCCAAAGGACACACTTGAATCATCTTCTATATGATTTCAAGAGGTGAACCTCTAGGAAGTTTTACACTCCACCATCCATCCATTTTTGTTATTAATCCTTTTCACATTGTTGACTTTTCAAACTTGTATATACATGTTGTGCAAACATTCTCACCTTCTTTTCAAATTAGAAACTTGGACCTTAAGTCCATGATTTTCCGAACTTCATTTTTTGTAAATACTTCATTTTGAATTGACTTTAATCATACATTGACCTTTTTGTAAATAACCCAAATCAATTAACTTCACTCATTCAAATGATTTTGTGGCTTCGTCCATGTTTGTTAAGTTTTCATACATTAGCTATAGGTTTGATTTACCCTAGTTGGTTGATATTAATCTCACCTATTTGTCCTTAGTTGATTGAATTGTAAGTCTTCCTTGCTTATTATAGGGTTAACCCCTCCCTAGCAAGTTGAAGCTTTTCTCACATGGAGGACTTGTTGTTTCTTAAGGTTGAGTTTTCTCCCGTGGGTAACGTAAGACCTTTGAGCTTGTGTTTTAAAATTGAATCCACTAACTTTTGGAAGTTTTTAGCCGAACTACGGCGTTTTGATCCTTACCTTTGATGGAAGGTACGTAGGCAACGGGTTCATCCGTTCGAACACAAAAATAATTAACATGTACATTCTTTTCTCATCATCCCACTCATGTTTGCACAATATGTCAAAAACGAATAAATATTTTTCTTATACAACAAATGTGAAAAAGGTTCCCTAGGAGTACCTAGGACGTGATGGGTGCCTAACACCTTCCCATTGCGTAATTTACCCCTTACCCCGATCTCTGATCTTTTCATTGGTTTTCTACGTGTAAAACTTCTTAGGCTTTTGTTCGCTTTTTAGCCAGTCCTTAGGATAAATAAAAGTGCGGTGGCGACTCTATGTTCATTGTATACTTTGCTTATGATTTAATCAATAGATCATATAGTAACGAATACACCGCTACAGAAAAGTGGCGACTCTGCTAGGGACATAATCCTTGGTGGTATTGCCTACTTTTCATCATTGTTGTGTGATATTATTATGTGTTATTTGACATATTTTGTACAATTTGGGATAACTGTATTGATTGTAATGTTTGAATTGCTTGATATACAATTGCTGTTTGCTTTGGTGATCTCTGTGAGATGAGTTCTATACCCGAACTCGAGTGCACCTTAGGATAGGAGAATGGCATAGTCTTGTTGACTGGTGTGGAGTATTCCTTAGCCAGTTGACTTGCGAGTCCATTCACTTGGTGGAGGTCATGTTGGATTAATAATGTCACACAAGTTATTTGTGGTTAGGCATTATTCCTTCAATCATGTGCCTTAGAAGCCAAGGACCTTAGTTTACCAAACCCATCTTGGCCTATTTTTAGGACGTAGTGCGGAGGTCGTTCAGATGTCAGATCTGATGCGATTGTTACGCGATACTACATTCATAAGAGTCTCTCTTGAGAATATTTTTGGAATACGAGTATTCGTTCCTCCGATAATATCCGAGAGATGGGACGATGATTATGGGAACCTCTGGTAGAACATGTCTGGCAGGTTTAAACCCTAGTACACTCCCATTGGGTGGTTCTTAACCAAGACTCCATGCTCGTGACTCTCAGCAAACCCGTGATTCATGGTTGAGTCGCTCAGACACCGTTAATATCAATGGAACCCGGATCAGGTGTAAAACCTAAAATCCACCAAAGCGGCTGGTTGATATTAAGGATGTTTGAGCCGGTTCATGTACCGTTAATATCAATGGAACTTGGGTGTCGATTAGGTGAAAACCTAAATCCACCAAAATGGATGATTGATATTAGGGATACATTGAGCTTTCCCATGACCTTTGTCTGGTGTGCTTTGCTTGATCCTTGAGTGTGATTGTTGCATTCATACATTCATGCATTCATCTGCATTTCATGTCATCAGAAAAAGAGAAAATTTTCAAGGAACTTAAAAGGGTTTATTTGCAAAATTTTCAGACAAGGAAAGACCTAAAAGGCATACGAAGAAGTACAGTTTCCGACAACCTGATGTAAAAGAGTTAAGGAATATGACATCTTATGTATTAGATCCCTTGGGTTTCAAAGCTCGGTATGGGAAGCTTCTGCCTTTGTTGACTACTCAGGTTGATGAGGGACTGATGAGTACTCTAGCCCAGTTCTATGATCCGCTGTATCACTGCTTCTCCTTTTCGGACTTCCAGTTATTGCCCACTTTGGAAGAGTACTCTCACCTTATTGGGATCCCTATTCTGGATCAGGTGCCGTTCAGTGGCCTAGAGAGTATTCCATCTGCTCGTGAGATTGCCAATCTGTTGCACATTGATGAAGACCTGATTAGAGCTAATCTGACTACCAAAGGTGGAATTCAGGGTTTTTCTTCCGAGTTCCTTGTCGCTCAAGCTACCTTCTATGGAGAGGCCAGGAGTGAGGATGCCTTTGAGGCTCTGTTTGTCTTACTCATCTATGGATTAGTGTTGTTTCCCAACTTTGACAAGTTCGTGGACATGAATGCTATTAGGATCTTCTCGGTTCTTAATCCAGTTTCGACTTTGTTGGGCGATGCCTATTTCTCTCTGCACCTGAGGAATATGAAGGGTGGTGGAGTCATTGTCTGCTGTCTACCTTTGCTGTACAAGTGGTTTATTTCGCACTTGCCGCAGACTGTTGCCTTCAAGGAGAACAAGGGATGTCTACGGTGGTCTCAGAGGCTCATGTCTCTCACTAATGATGATATCTCTTGGTACGACCGCGTATATGATACTGTCCAGATCATTGATTATTGTGGCGAATTCCCGAATGTGCCTCTTCTTGGTACATGTGGTGGGATCAGCTACAATCCTATACTTGCACGTCGTCAGCTTGGGTTCCCCCTAAAGGATAAACCCCATAACATTCTGTTAGAAGGTGTATTCTTTCAGGAGGGTAAAGATCCCCAAGGCCTGAAAGCCAGATTCGTCCGCGCTTGGCGCAGTATTCGCAGGAAGAGTAGGAACGAGTTAGGTCCGAAGAATTGTATTGCTTTGGAGCCTTATACCTCCTGGGTCAGACAGAGAGCTGCCACTTACCTGATGCCATACGATCATCCGAGACCTACACCCCTAGATGTGGCTGGGCCTTCAACCCTCCCTATCCAACGTGTAGAGGAGTTGAGAGAGGAAGACCTTTCGCGTGCTTGGATCCGCGAAAGAGAGGAATTATTGCAGCAGCTTAAGGAGAAAGATGCTCTGATTGAGTTTCTCGAGCATAGAGTGATTGATGATCCGAATGATACTTGGACTTCCCTGCTTCCCCAGTCCTCTAAGTTCTGGAAGAGGAGGTATGATCAGCTTGCTAAGGAGAAAGCAGATATGGAAGCGGCCTATGAGCGAGAGATTAAGAAGCTGTGCACTTCTCGTCTTCCAGCATCCCGAGCTAATAGGGGTCCATAGGATGTTGTTTTCCTTTTCTCTTTCTAATAATAAAAAAAAATGCTGTACTTCTTTGTCCAATATATTGAATGAGATATTTTCCATGTGAAATTCCAAATGCTTAAATACTCAAAATATTGCAAATAATACCCTAAAGGTTCCTTGAAAATAAAACAAAGCATCTGCACAAGCATTTCATGCATCATGTTGCATAAGCAGGTACCCTTGTTTCTGGTCTCCTTGTCCTAACTCTGTGTTCTTCATTTATTTTGAAGACAAGCTGACTCACCGGTATTACACTCGAGCCAATTCTGCAAGAGTAATGGATCAGCTAGAGCAAGAGAACCGTGAACTGAGAGATGAAGTCGCCAGACTTGGCGCCCTGATGGAGCAACTTCTCGCTGCTCAGAATCAGCCTGCTCTACCGCCTGCAACTCCTGTCCAGAGGACTGTGATTTCTGAGGTTGCTACTTCCGCTGTGCCTGCCGCCAGTGTTCCTTATATGCCCAATGCTATGCCAGCCGGGTTCCCGTGGGGTATGCCTCCAGGTTTCATGCCTGACATCCCAGCTCCAACTTTTGCTCACATACCGGCATCTAGCCTGGTCATTACTGCTGTTCCTCCTATTGTGCACGCCATGCCAAGGGCAGAGGACCCCATCTATCATTCCGAGCCATCTGAGGGCCCGGACGTTAATGAAAAAATGGATGCTATGAATGACCAATTCCTTGAGCTGAGGAAGGAATTGAAGACCCTCCGTGGTAAAGACCTATTCGGCAAGTCTGCTGCCGAGCTCTGCCTGGTTCCCGGTGTGAAAATACCGATCAAATTCAAAGTTCCTGACTTTGAAAAATACAAAGGGAACACCTGTCCTCTTGCACACCTGGTCATGTATGCCAGGAAGATGTCAACACAGATCGACAACGATCAGCTATTGATCCACTACTTCCAAGACAGCTTGTCTGGTGCTGCGCTCCGTTGGTATATGAGTCTGGACAGTGCCAACATCAGATCCTTCAACGACCTTGGCGAGGCTTTCGTCAAACAATATAAATACAACGTCGATATGGCGCCTGACAGAGATCAACTCAGGTCTATGTCGCAGAAGGATAAAGAAACTTTTAAAGAATACGCCCAGAGGTGGCGAGAGCTTGCAGCTCAGATCACTCCACCGCTCGAGGAGAAATAAATGACTAAGATTTTCCTGAAAACTCTTAGCTCATTTTATTATGAGCGAATGGTGGCTAGTGCTCCCTCAGACTTCACTGAAATGGTGAATATGGGGATGAGACTTGAAGAGGGTGTCCGTGAAGGACGTTTGGCCAAGGATGAAGGCTCTTCTAGCAAGAGGTATGGCTCATTTGCTAAGAAGAAGGATGGGGAAGCACATGCTGTGCAGTCCCATAAATCCAGGAAACCTCCCGTTCAGAGGAAACCAGCACGCCGTGCCGGTCATCAGCATCAGGTGGCCCATATTGCGCCAGTCTTCAAAGACAATGCCCAGCATCAGCAATATCCGCAGCAACAATATCAACAACCTCAGTATCAGCAACAGCAACGCCCACAGCAACAGGCTTATCAGCCTTGTGGAAGTACAACCAATCAGGCCAATTTGAGTTATGACCGGAAAAAGATCAGCTTCGATCCTATCCCCATGTCATACGCAGAGCTTTATCCCTCCTTGTTGGAGAGGAAATTGGTAACTCCCAGGGACCCTCCTGCTATTCCTGCAAATCCACAGTGGTGGTACAAACCGGATCAGCATTGCATTTATCATTCCGGTGCCCCTGGCCATAATATCGAGAACTGCTATCCACTCAAAACTAAGGTGCAAGACCTTATGAGATGTGGGATTTTGAGCTTCGAAGATTCGGGCCCAAATGTTACCAAGAACCCATTACCTTCGCATGGGAAGTCTGTGAATATGGTCCAGGGATGCCCTGGGAAATACAAAGTCAAATATGTGAGTCATATTCGACGATCGTTGGTGGAGCTACATCGCTTGCTGTGTCAATACAGCCACATAGAGCATGACCACGATAAGTGTCGTATCTGTTCAGTGAACCGCTTGGGGTGCAATCAGGTTCGAAGAGAATTGCAAGAATTGTTAGACGAAGGTACCATTGAGATTTTGCAGAATCGCAATGTCGATGAAGACGAACCTGAAGTTAATGTTATATCTCCAGTGTTCAAGCTGCCAGAGCCTGTTGTTATTCGCTACGATAGTAGCAAGCCGAAGACTTCTCCTTCCCTTGTGATTAAACCTGCTGGTCCCATGCCGTACTCATCTGATAAAGCTGTACCTTTCAGATACAACCCTGTTGCCGTGCAAGATGGGGTAGAAATACCTTTGCCTTCAACTGCTGTGACTAATATTGCCGATGTGAGCGGCTTGACCCGGAGTGGTCGTGTTTTCTCTGCGCCTCCTAAGGCTGTTGCTTCTGAATCCGCTGAGCGTCCGGTTGGGACCGCTGTTAATATTCAGAATCCGGCACTTGATGTTGCCAGACCCTCCATACAAAAGACTCCTACTTCTTCAGCTGGCCCGAGTGGCGTTTCGATTGAAGAATCTGATGAGATGCTGAGGCTCATCAAGAAGAGCGAGTATAACGTTGTAGACCAGCTTCTACAAACGCCATCCAAAATCTCCATACTATCCTTGCTGTTGCATTCAGAACCCCATAGAGAGGCTCTGCAGAAGGTATTGGATTTGGCGTACGTTGATCACGACGTCACTATTGAGCAATTTGACAGTATAGTTGCAAATATCACTGCTTGCAACACCTTGAGTTTCAGTGACGCTGATCTCCCTGAGGAGGGAAGAGACCACAACATGGCTTTACACATATCTCTAAACTGCAAATCTGACGCTATGTCCAACGTGTTGGTGGACACAGGATCATCTCTTAATGTGTTGCCGAAATCCACACTCTCCAGATTGTCATATCAAGGTCCTCCTATGAGGCAGAGTGGGGTTGTTGTGAAGGCTTTTGATGGGTCGCGCAAGACCGTGATAGGGGAAGTTGATCTCCCTATCAAGATAGGACCAAGTGATTTCCAGGTTACCTTCCAGGTAATGGACATCCACCCATCATATAGCTGTCTCCTTGGCAGACCATGGATTCACGAAGCTGGCGCCGTGACATCCACCCTACACCAGAAGCTGAAGTTTGTGAAAAACAAGAAACTGGTTGTGGTAGGGGGAGAAAAGGCTCTCCTAGTTAGCCACCTGTCTTCTTTCTCATATATCGACGCAGAGGATGAAGTTGGAACTCCGTTCCAAGCTTTATCTATTGATGAACCGATTGAGAAGAAGTCTCCTTCATTCGCTTCCTACCGTAATGCAAAGCTGGCCATTGAATGTGGTGCAGTCGCTGGTTTAGGGAAGGTGATTGAGTTGGAAGATAACAAGTCCCGGGCTGGCATTGGCTATTGTTCTGGGGCATATAATGAGCACGGTCTGTTCACGAGTGGAGGATTCATCCATGATGATCAGCCTGAAGAGGAAACTGCTGCTATCATTGAAGAGGATGCAGAGGATACGAGCAATTTCGTTATTCCTGGTGGTGTCTGCCACAATTGGGTCGCTGTGGATGTTCCTACAGTTATCCATAGATCAGAGTAAATATGCTCACTTTGTTTAAAACCCTTCTCCCATGCCAAAAGGAGAAGTGATGACATTGTTTGGCTCATATATACGATGATGTTTTCATTCAATTAATGCATTGTCAGACATTTGTTTTTCCTTTGTTTTCACTTTTCGCTTTTGCATGAAATCAGTGATCACAAAAAACCCATAAAAACAAGAATAAAAGCAAACATTTTTTCATCTGCATAATGATTTGCTTGTTTAAATTCTAAAAGTTTTTCATTAACCAAAATCATTATGCAGGTTGATTCTAAAACCCATTAAACATAATGATCCAACGCCATCTCCCAACTTTGAATCCCCTGTATTCGAGGCAGAGGAAGATGATGTTGAAGGAATTCCTGATGAGATTACCCGTCTCCTTGAGCACGAAGAGAAGATCATTCAGCCGCATCTCGAAGACTTGGAAACAGTCAACTTGGGGTCTGAGGATTGTGTTCGTCTGGTGAAGATTGGGGCGCTTCTTGAAGAGTCTGTCAAGAAAGATTTGATCAGCTTGCTACGAGAATATTCCGATATCTTTGCTTGGTCCTATGAAGACATGCCGGGTTTAGATACAGATATTGTGCAACATCTCCTGCCCTTGAAGCCTGAGTGCGTGCCTGTTTAGCAGAAGCTCAGAAGAACTCATCCAGATATGGCAGTAAAGATCAAAGAGGAAGTTCAGAAGCAAATTGATGCGGGGTTTCTGGTGACTTCTGTATATCCTCAATGGGTGGCCAACATTGTGCCGGTTCCTAAGAAGGACGGAAAAGTCCGTATGTGCGTTGATTACAGAGATTTGAATAAGGCTAGTCCAAAAGATGATTTTCCTCTACCACACATTGATATGTTGGTAGATAATACAGCTAAATTCAAAGTCTTTTCCTTTATGGACGGATTTTCCGGATATAATCAAATCAAGATGGCACCCGAGGATATGGAGAAGACAACATTCATCACACCTTGGGGAACATTCTGTTATCGAGTGATGCCCTTCGGTTTGAAGAACGCCGGAGCCACGTATCAACGAGCTATGACTACCTTGTTTCATGATATGATGCACAAGGAGATAGAGGTCTATGTTGATGATATGATTGCTAAGTCCCGAACGGAAGTTGAACATGTTGAGCATTTGTTGAGGCTTTTTCAGCGTCTGAGGAAGTTTAGACTTCGCCTGAATCCGAACAAATGTACATTTGGAGTCCGTTCCGGAAAATTGTTGGGTTTTGTTGTCAGCGAAAAAGGTATTGAAGTTGATCCTGCAAAGGTCAAAGCGATACAAGAGATGCCTGCACCCAAAACTGAGAAGCAAGTCCGAGGTTTTCTTGGCCGCTTGAATTACATTTCCAGATTCATATCCCACATGACTGCCACATGTGCGCCGATATTCAAGCTCCTTCGGAAAGATCAGTCTCATGATTGGACCGAGGATTGCCAGAAAGCTTTCGACAGTATCAAAGAGTATCTGTCTGAACCTCCGATCTTGTCTCCGCCTGTGGAAGGAAGACCTCTGATTATGTATTTGACTGTTCTTGAAGACTCAATGGGTTGTGTACTCGGTCAACAAGATGAATCAGGGAAGAAGGAATTTGCTATCTACTACCTCAGTAAGAAGTTTACTGATTGTGAGTCTCGGTACTCTATGCTTGAGAAGACGTGCTGTGCTCTGGCTTGGGCTGCTAAGCGGTTGCGCCAGTACAAGATAAATCATACAACTTGGTTGATATCCAGAATGGATCCAATTAAGTATATTTTCGAGAAGCCTGCTTTAACTGGGAGGATTGCCCGTTGGCAGATGTTGTTGTCTGAGTATGATATTGAGTATCGAGCTCAAAAAGCTATCAAAGGTAGTATCCTGGCTGACCATTTAGCGCACCAGCCGATTGAAGATCGTCAGTCTGTTCAGTATGATTTCCCTGACGAGGAAATTCTGTATTTGAAGATGAAAGATTGCGATGAGCCTACACTTAATGAAGGTCCGGAACCTGGTTCCAGATGGACGATGGTGTTTGATGGCGCTGTTAATCAATATGGAAATGGAGTTGGGGCAGTGATCATTACTCCTCAAGGTTCACACATTCTGTTTACAGCAAGGCTAACTTTCAAATGCACGAATAATATGGCGGAGTACGAAGCCTGTATTATGGGACTTGAAGAATGCATTGATTTGAGAATCAAGTATCTTGATGTCTATGGTGATTCGGCCTTGGTTGTCAATCAGATCAAGGGTGAATGGGAGACGAATCAGCCAGGTCTCATTCCGTACAGAGATTATGCAAGAAGGATTTCAACTTTCTTTACAGAAGTTGATTTTCATCATATTCCTCGAGAGGATAATCGGATGGCAGATGCTCTTGCTACGCTTGCTTCCATGATTGTTGTGAAATATTGGAATGAAGTGCCCAACATTGCTGTGATGCGCTTGGATAGACCAGCTCACATATTTGCAATCGAAGAAGTGAATGATGACAAGCCTTGGTATTTTGATATCAAGAACTTCCTCCAGAACCAGGTCTACCCGCCTGGGGCATCTGTGAAAGATAGGAAAACTTTGAGAAGGTTGTCAGGCAGTTTCTACCTCAGTGGTGAAGTGCTGTATAAGAGAAATTTTGATATGGTTTTGCTCAGATGCGTGGATAGACACGAAGCAAACCTGTTGATGACTGAGGTCCATGAGGGTTCATTTGGTACTCATTCCAATGGACATGCCATGGCTAAGAAAATGTTGAGAGCAGGCTACTATTGGCTGACAATGGAGTCTGACTGTTGCAAATATGTGAAGAAATGTCACAAGTGTCAAATTTATGCGGATAAGATTCATATTCCTCCGATACTTCTGAATGTGATTTCATCACCATGGCCTTTCTCTATGTGGGGAATTGATATGATCGGCATGATTGAGCCAAAAGCGTCCAATGGACACAGGTTTATCCTCGTAGCAATCGACTACTTCACCAAATGGGTTGAAGCCGCTTCGTATACGAACGTGACTAGACAGGTGGTTGTGAAGTTTATCAAGAACCAGCTGATTTGCCATTATGGTGTGCCAGAGAGGATCATTACTGATAATGGATCTAATCTGAATAATAAGATGATGGATGAGTTGTGCGCTGAATTCAAGATTGCACACCATAATTCCTCTCCCTACAGACCTAAGATGAATGGGGCTGTTGAAGCTGCTAATAAGAATATCAAGAAGATTATCCAGAAGATGACTGTCACGTACAAAGATTGGCACGAGATGCTGCCATTTGCTTTGCATGGATATCGTACGTCTGTACGCACTTCAACAGGGGCAACCCCTTTTTCTCTTGTTTACGGCATGGAAGTTGTTCTCCCAGTAGAGGTGGAGATCCCATCAATGAGAGTCTTGATGGAAGCCAAGTTGACTGATGCTGAATGGATTCAGAGTCGTTACGACCAGCTGAATTTGATTGAAGAGAAGCGATTAACTGCCATGTGTCATGGTCAGTTATATCAGCAGAGAATGAAGAAAGCATTCGATAAGAAGGTCAAGCCTCGTGTGTTCCGAGAAGGTGACCTCGTGCTCAAGAAAGTTTTGTCTTTCGTGCCCGATTCCAGGGGCAAGTGGACTCCAAACTACGAGGGTCCATATGTTGTTAAGAGAGCCTTTTCAGGCGGTGCTTTGATGCTTACAACAATGGATGGGGAGGATTTCACTCGTCCTGTGAATTCAGATGCAGTTAAGAAATACTTTGCCTAGAAAAAAAGTATATGCAAATGAAAAACATAATAGCTCGCTAAGTCGAAAACCCGAAAGGGCGGCTTAGGCAAAAATGAGCGTCTCGATGGAGAATCCGCAAGGGTAATCCAGGCAAAAGTTAGAGACTTGAAAAAAAAAAGTATTTGCATCCCGCTAGATTGGGTACCCCACCCTGGGGCAATCTAGGCAAAATTAGGGATTTGGCAAGTAACTGCATCCTGACAAGACTTTCTGTTTCACCAGCTGTCTACTCGTCAGAGGATTCTCGATTCGTCGTCAACTGAAGCTTCGGATACATCGAGATTCAAATTGGTAGAGAAAGGATCATTATGTTCAATGTAGCCCTCTTCCAATATATATCACTGATTTCAATTTTGTACAGATCTATGGAGTCTTGCCATTTGCAGGCTACCATTCCATCAAATAAATTTGAGCTTTTCATCCAATTATTTGCACTCTTATTTGTTTCAATTCAACAAATGTTTTGCATGTTTTAATTGATAAAATATCATTGTTTTAAACAAATCAAATTTTTCAAAATTGTTGTTTTAAACAAAGTGAATATTCACAATGTTGAAAGGATACCTGAGGATGTCTCAGTGCTCTCCCAAGGGTGGTAGGATTCCCAACAGGTAAGGCGTTTGTTCACATTCCTGGTTTGGTTGTATCCCTTTCTCCAGATCTTTGTTGGGGTTGTTCCTCAAGTAAAGTTGTTGGTGGGGTTGTTCCCCAGCATAATCGCAAGCAGAGTGTTGTTGAAGACTCAATTTTCTCTAGCAGCAGTTCCTCTCCAGCATAGACGTTATTTCTGGAAGATTCAGTCAGTGGGTTGCTATCCCCGTACTTTACCTATCTTCCTCAGCGCAGTCGCGAGTAGAGCGGGTGTTGATATCCCCATCGTAGTCGCGAGCAGGTCGTTGTTACTCTCTCCAGTGCAGTTGCCAGTAGAGTTGTTGATTTCTCTCTATCCGAGAGTTGTTTCTCCTCAGCAGAGCGGGATTTATTTTCCTACTCAGCGGTTGATTGGGTTGATATTCCATTATTTTCATCCATCTCTCCCCAGCATTGTCTGCAGATTGGTTGTTGTGGCAAGTATCGCCTGTTGAATCCTCCAATCCCCAATATGGTCGATTGACGACTCAGTCATACAGAGATTGGATTGATTTCCTGATTGTTCTTAATCCTCAGTAGAGTGGCTTTTATTGCAGAATCTACTGATGTGATCCTTCAGATGCACGTTCTCCCCAAGTAGAACGGTTTGTTGCGGAATCTACTTGCGTGATGCTTTCTCCTTCAGTGGGTTGTTCCCCAAGTGAGTAGCCGGCGATTTTCCCCAGTAGAGTTGCTTATGCGGTTATATTCTACTTGGATGGTGTTGTCCTCCTGCAGTGGGTTGTTCCCCAGATTTGTTTGGAGTTGTCGTGAATTTTTGTGTCTCAGTTGATGCTGAGGTCCCCGACAGATATTTTTGAGATTTTCTCTTGTTCCCAACAGATTCGTCTTGGTGGCTGTTTCGCCCGTTGTGACTTTCTATGCCCTAAATGGGACTTTCGCTGATCCATTACTCAGAGATTTGGTGTATCTTGATATCTCCGATCCGCTGCTCCCTTGCAGTACCCGCAGATCTTTGCTTTATAGCATGTTAAATCTCCGCAGATTGGCTTTCCAGCTGGTTTTTCCCCTGGAAGTATAATACCGGGCGTTCGATTCCTGGACTGTTGTGTTAGATATGTCTGTTTTGTCAGCATTCATCAAACATAAAAACACATATTCATGCATATTCACGAAACATTCAGATATTCATGTTGCATTGTTTGCCATATATCTCTTGTTTGTTTGTCTCCTGCTATGGGTTTCATAGGTCTCTCTAAAAGATCTTCCCAAGCAGATGTCGGGTTTTAAATCTCTCAATATAGAGTCAGCCCCATAAGCAGAAAAAGTCTGTCTTTCCTTCTGCAGTTCCCCACCGAGATACTTCTTCGTGGATGACGGTTCCTTCCGTTTCCTCCCAACATATATATTGGGATGATTTGTTCCTATTGAGCTATACCCTCGTAGGGCGTGTCTTGATTCAGTCTGTCTTTTCGGAATATTCCCGAATCGGCGTTTTGTCAACCATCTTGTGCTTCCCAGCGGGTTATTCCCCAGCGGAGTTTTCGGGCCTCTACCCTTATACCGGTAGTTGTAAGTCCTATTGTTCCTTTTCCTCTTGGAGGGATTTGTGGTTATATACCTTGTATTCCTCAGCAAGAGTCGATTGGCCTCTACCCTGATACCGGTAGTTGTAAGTCCTGATTTTCCTTGCCCTTTTGATGGAATTGGTGGTTATATATCTTGTATTCCTCGGCAAGAGTTGTTGGTTTTCTGCCTAGTTGTGGGTAGTCGTAAATCCTATTTTCTTACTCTCCAACAGAGTTTGTGGTTTGTTATAAACCTCATTTTTTGGTTTCTCGTGCGGATTCGTGATTTATTCTATCCCCACGCAGAGTTTTTGGTTTTCTACCCCGTATTCGGTAGATGTAAACCCTAATTTGTGGTTATTCCCACCAGAGTATGGCTTCTACCCCGTATTCGGTAGTTGTGAGTCCTATCTCTTTTACCCTAGCAGAGGTAACCCTTTGTGGTTCGATCTGACTATTGGTGAATTTTCTGTTGTTGTGGTTTCATCCCTAACAGAGTTGGTATCTCCCTGTGGTGATTTTTATCCCCAGTTGAGTGTGTGGTCTTCTACCCCGTATTCGGTAGTTGTAAATCCCATGTTGTGGTTTTGTCCTCCCCATCGGAGTTTTGTACCTTGTGGTACATGTGGATAATTGCCGGTTGCTTGCAATTTTATCCCAGCTGAGTCTTTGGTTCTACCCAGTAGTCGGTAGTGTTAACCTCTTGTTTCCTCAGCCAGATGCGTGGTCTTCTACCCCGTATTCGGTAGATGTAAACCCCAATCTCTTTGTGGTTATCTTCATTCGTTGTTCGATGTTGATATTCCTACTTTCTTCTGGGTAGTTGCTCTTGAGTAAGCACTTGTATCCCCAGTAGTCTTCTGGATCATTGTCGTATGCTTGCAATGTTATCCTTTTGAAGTCGCCAGTGGGTCTTTTCACCGTTTGCTAGTGATTTGTTCCCCGGATTATTGATTGATTCTCAATACATCCCCAGCCAGTCCCTGCGGATAATTGCCGGATGCTTGCAATTTATCCCCGGTGGGTCGTCTTTCATTTACCCGTTTGCTTGGTAATGATTGTTGCTTCCTTTGATCGGTCATCTTTATATGCCTGTTTGGTATCCCGATGCCTTTTGTAACACCCCAATTAAAATAAGCTAATTATTTAATTTAAATTAATATTTTATTTATTAATTTAATTGAATAATTGGAAGTTTGGATTAATATTATTATTTTGGAATAATAATTATTGGGATTATTATTATTGGATTATTATTTTATAATTGGAATAAAAGTGGAAAATCAGTAAAAAGGTCCCATTTGGTAAAAAGGTTATTGTTTTCACGTGAAAAGGAAAAAGAGACAGAACGTGGAAAAGGGCAAAAAGAGAACCAGAGAACGAAGGTTGAAGGAAGGAGAAGCTTGGAGCTCAGAGGCTGCCGGATTAACTCAGGTAAGGGGGGTTTATCGTTGATTGACGGGTATTATATGATAATATGTCATGGGTAGTGATAGACCTTTAATTTACCTTTGAATTGGATGATTATGATGAATTTGTGGAAATAATTGATGAACGAAATTGGGTGATAATCGAAAGAAATTCGTAGGAATTGTATGTGATAATGTCAGGAGTTGTGAAATCGAATAGGGAATGATTCGGGTTAGATGATATGAGTGATTTCTGTGTAAATTTGGACTGTGGAAGGTGAGATCGAATAGAACTCGTAGCAGGAAAAACCATAACAGATCTGGAAATCTGGTTTCTGGTCATACGCGTATGGCACTAGGCAATACGCGTATGGGATGGCTGGTCATACGCGTATGGCACTAGGCAATACGCGTATGGGATGGCTGGTACGCGTATGGCGCTAGGCAATACGCGTATGGATGAGGAAGATGAAATTTTGAACGTAAAATGGTCTCTGGTGGTACGCGTATGGGGAAGTGATACGCGTAGCATACGCGTATGGAAGTGGGCAATACGCGTATGGCTTGGTCAGGATTTAGGCAATACGCGTATGAGCATAGGCAATACGCGTATGGGCAGGATTGTGATTTCCTGTGCTGTTGTCGTGCAGTTTTTGACTGTTTAGGCTGAGTAGTGAGACTTAGCTGAGGTATGATGTAATAGGGATCAATTCCCGTTGTTTTGAGTAGTATAGTTATTAGTAGAGTGTGCTAATACTGTATTTGATTTGTAGCATGTTGTGATATGCTTATGTGATAAATGTATTGACAATGTGTGTTGGTTGGTATGCATTATACTGTAAATGTATCAGTTATGTATGCATCTGTGAATAGACTGTCATATGTCTATTCTTGAGTTGTTGTTGTTGTTGCATTGCTAGGTGATTAGCATGCATAGTCTAGCCTTTGGGGCTGTAGCTAATTCCCATTGTGAGGAATTAGTGAGTTGTGGATTGTTGTGGATGCTTGCATACTAAATGAGTAGCGTGCATAGTCTAGCCTTTGGGGCTGTAGCTAATTCCCATGGTGAGGAATTAGTGAGTGAGTCATTAGATCTCAATGAGTGGGACTAGTGAGCTCAGTAGCCGCATCCAGAGGGATCGGTGAGCTTGGACTATATGTTCAAGAAGAGTCGGTACCGCATGTGTAGAGTCTCATTGCATAATGAATGCATGGCATAGCCTGTGGGGCTGTAGCTAATTTCCATTGTGAGGAATTAGTGAGTAAATCGTTGTGTTGTGTTGTTGGTGTTGAGCATGTTTTGATATATACATATGCTATTTGTTATTGTTGAGTATGAGGTTGCGTTGATACTGCCGTTATGGAGTGGGTAGTCTGGTTAGGGTGATTTGAGGCGTTATTTACTTAACATTACATGTTGTTGTATAATGCTTGTTATATTGATTGAGAAACTCACCCTTACACTATTTTTCAGGTAACCAGCTATGAGTGAATAGAAGTAAATGCTTGGAGTCTAGAGTAGTCTCCTAAGGGGTCATGCTCTGATAGATGTAACATCGGGATGGGATGTTTGAATATGTTTGATTTTGTTGTTGATCAACTTTACATGTAAAGTGGTACATGATTTAAATGTTGATTTTTAGTATCCGCTGCGAATTATGCAAAGAACCTTATTTGGATTAAATAAATGAGCATGACAGGTTATTTTGATGAATGTTGTGAAATAATTGTGTGACACCCTTCGGGGCATAATTACTCTGATTAATGTGTTATTATTTTAATTAAATATTTTGGGGTATTTAGAAGGGTGTTACATTAGTGGTATCAGAGCATAGTCGGTCGTGTCGAGTCGTAGTTATTCTGTTTCCCCTGTACGGGATAGGTGTTGTGTAACCCTATCAGTACTTATTGTTTAGTTGTTTGGGTTTTCAGAATAGAGATGGCTGGAAGAGGTAGAGATGATGCTGCGATTGCTGAGGCTCTGGGTATGCTAGCTGGAGTACTTGGAGGAAATCCGAATGTTGTGGGAATGGGAGCTGCTCGTCAACTGAGTGAGTTCCAGAAGAACAATCCTCCAATGTTCAAAGGAGCATACGATCCAGATGGTGCTCAGAAATGGTTGAAGGAGATAGAGAGGATCTTCAGAGTAACTGATTGTGCTGATAACCAGAAGGTCAGGTTCGGTACACATATGCTGTCGGAGGAGGCTGATGATTGGTGGGTTGCTACCCGCACTGAGTTGGAAACTGCTGGAAATGCTGATATTTCTTGGGCTGTGTTCAGAGAGAGATTTCTGAGGAAGTATTTTCCCGAGGATGTCAGAGGAAAGAAAGAGATAGAATTCTTGGAATTGAAGCAGGGTAACAGGTCTGTTACGGAGTATGCTGCGAAGTTCACAGAGCTGTCAAAGTACTATACTCCTTATAGTGAGGCTGCTGGAGAATTTTCGAAGTGTGTGAAGTTTGAGAACGGGTTGCGTCCCGAGATCAAGCAGGCAATTGGATATCAGCGAATCAGGGTGTTTTCTGATTTGGTTGACTGTTGCAGGATTTTTGAACAGGATTCCAAAGCCAGAGCAGAGAGCTATCAGCAGAGGGTTGATAGGAAGGGTAAGAATCAGGTTGATCGTGGGAAACCGTATGCAGCTGGCAAAGGTTTTCAGAAGCAGAGTGGGATGAGGAGGCCTAGTGGGGGAGATTCTAGTGCTCCTGTTAAGTGTTACAGATGTGGTCGGGCTGGACATCGTGTTCATGAGTGTACCAGTGCTGAGATGAAATGTTTCAAGTGTGGAAAAGGTGGTCATTTGGCTGCAGAGTGCCGGTTGAAGACTGTGACTTGTTTCAACTGTGGAGAGTTGGGTCATATCAGTCCACAGTGTCCAAAGCCAAAGAAAGAGAATCAGTCAGGAGGCAAGGTTTTTGCTTTATCGGGGTCTGAGACTTCTGCAGATGATCGTTTGATCCGAGGTACGTGTTATATTAATGGCTTTCCTCTTGTAGCTATTATTGACACAGGTGCTACTCATTCTTTTATATCCTTGGATTGTGCTGTGAAACTTAAGTTAGAGATATCTGAGATGTTGGGTAGTATGGTGATTGATACTCCTGCGAAGGGTTCAGTGACTACTACTTCTGTTTGTTTGAATTGTCCTTTGAGTATTTTTGGTAGAGCCTTTGGGATAGATCTTGTGTGTCTCCCATTAGTGCAGATTGACGTTATTCTGGGCATGAACTGGTTGGTGTGTAACCGAGTTTCTATCAACTGTTTTGATAAGACAGTGATATTTCCTGAGATTGAAGAAGGAAAGAGTTTGTTTCTATCAGCCAGGCAGGTGAATGAGGAAGTGGCAGAGGGGGCAGAGTTGTTTATGCTGTTAGCGACTTTGGAAGCTAAAGATAAACTGGTGATTGGCGATCTAGCTGTAGTGTGTGATTTTCCTGATGTGTTTCCGGAAGAAGTGAATGAATTGCCACCAGAACGTGAAGTTGAGTTCTCGATTGAGTTGGTACCTGGTACTAGACCGATATCGATGGCTCCGTACCGTATGTCTGCTGTTGAGCTAGCTGAATTGAAGAGTCAGTTGGAAGATTTGCTGGATAAGAAATTTATTCGTCCGAGTGTGTCACCGTGGGGTGCACCAGTGTTGTTGGTTAAGAAGAAAGAAGGTACTATGAGGTTGTGTGTGGATTACAGACAACTGAATAAAGTGACGATCAAGAATCGGTATCCTTTACCGAGGATTGATGATTTGATGGATCAGTTGGTTGGTGCAAGTGTGTTCAGCAAGATAGACTTGAGGTCTGGGTATCATCAGATACGTGTGAAGACTGAAGATATTCAGAAGACTGCTTTCAGAACAAGGTATGGACATTATGAGTATTCTGTGATGCCTTTTGGAGTGACTAATGCGCCTGGAGTATTTATGGAGTATATGAATAGGATTTTTCATCCGTATCTAGATCAGTTTGTTGTGGTGTTTATTGATGACATTTTGGTGTATTCGAAATCTGAAGAAGAACATGCTGAGCATTTGAGAGTGGTGTTGGAAGTTCTACGAGAAAAGAAGTTATTCGCTAAACTCTCAAATGTGAATTTTGGTTAGAAGAGGTTAGTTTCCTTGGTCATGTGATTTCAAGAGATGGTGTTGCTGTTGATTCTTCTAAGATAGAAGCGGTATCTAAGTGGGAAGCTCCGAAGTCAGTTTCTGAGATAAGGAGTTTTCTTGGACTTGCAGGTTATTATAGGAAGTTCATCGAAGGATTTTCCAAGTTGGCGTTACCGTTGATAATGTTGACTAGAAAGGGGCAAGCGTTTGTTTGGGATTCAAAATGTGAAGAAGGTTTCCAAGAGTTAAAGAGAAGGTTAACTACTGCTCCTATTCTGATATTACCGAGTTCGTCGGAATTATTTGAAGTTTACTGTGATGCTTCATTGTTGGGTTTAGGTGGTGTGTTGATGCAGAATAAGCAGGTTATAGCTTATGCTTCGAGACAACTAAGGGTTCATGAGAGGAACTATCCGACACATGATTTAGAGTTGGCAGCTGTGGTATTTGTTCTGAAGTTGTGGAGACATTATTTGTATGGGTCAAGATTTGAAGTTTTCAGTGACCATAAGAGTTTGAAGTATTTGTTTGATCAGAAAGAGCTGAATATGAGACAGAGGAGATGGTTAGAATTTTGAAGGATTATGATTTTGGTTTGAATTACCATCCGGGTAAAGCAAATGTGGTGGCTGATGCATTGAGTCGAAAATCATTGCATATGTCTATGTTGATGGTTAAGGAATTGGATTTAATTGAACAGTTTAGAGACTTGAGTTTGGTGTGTGAGAGTACTCACAATAGTGTTAAACTGGGAATGTTGAGATTAACAAGTGGTATTCTGGATGAGATCAGAGAGGGTCAGAAATCCGATATGCTTTTGGTGGATAAGATGACTGTAGTGAATCAAGGTCAAGGTGGTGAATTCAGAGTTGATGAGAATGGTGTTTTGAGATTTGGTGATCGGGTGTGTATTCCGGATGTTACTGAGCTTAAGAAGAGTATTCTTGAAGAAGGACATCGTAGTGGTTTGAGTATTCATCCTGGAGCTACGAAGATGTACCATGATTTGAAAAGATTATTTTGGTGGCCGGGGATGAAAAGAGAAATTGCGAGTTTTGTTTATTCCTGTTTGACTTGTCAGAAGTCAAAGATTGAGCATCAAAAGCCGTCTGGGCTAATGCAACCGTTGGTTATTCCTGAGTGGAAGTGGGACAGTATCAGTATGGATTTTGTTTCTGGTTTGCCGAAGACAAGTAAGAATTTTGAGGCTATTTGGGTGATTGTTGATAGATTGACGAAGTCGGCTCATTTCATTCCGATCAGAATGGATTATCCGTTGGAGAGACTAGCTGAGTTGTATATTGAGAAGATTGTGAGTTTGCATGGTATTCCGTCTAGTATTGTTTCGGACAGAGATCCTAGATTTACATCGAAGTTTTGGGAAGGTTTGCAGAGGGCTTTGGGAACTAAGCTGAGATTGAGTTCTGCATATCATCCGCAGACTGATGGTCAGACTGAGAGGACGATTCAGTCGTTAGAGGATCTTTTGAGAGCTTGTGTTTTGGAAAAAGGAGGTGCTTGGGATTGTTATTTGCCGTTGATTGAGTTTACCTACAACAATAGTTTTCATTCGAGTATTGGTATGGCACCGTTTGAAGCTTTGTATGGTAGGAGATGTCGGACACCTTTATGTTGGTACGAGTCCGGTGAGAGTGCTGTGGTTGGACCGGAGATTGTTCAACAGACTACAGAAAAGATTAAGATGATTCAGGAGAAGATGAGAATTGCTCAGAGTCGTCAGAAGAGTTATCATGATAAGAGGAGGAAGTCACTTGAGTTCCAAGAGGGAGATCATGTGTTTCTTCGTGTTACTCCGATAACTGGTGTTGGTCGAGCTTTGAAGTCGAAGAAGTTGACACCTCGATTTATTGGTCCTTATCAGATTTTGGAGAGGATAGGAGAGGTAGCCTATCGTATCGCTTTACCGCCGTCGCTTGCGAATTTGCATGAGGTTTTTCATGTGTCTCAGTTGAGGAGATACATTCATGATCCATCGCATGTTGTCCAAATAGATGATGTACAGGTGAGAGATAACCTGACTGTTGAGACATCACCTATGAGGATTGAGGATCGAGAGCTGAAGCAGCTGCGGGGTAAAGAGATTGCCTTGGTGAAGGTAGCTTGGGGAGGACCAGCAGGTGGCAATGTGACTTGGGAACTTGAGAGTCACATGAAGGAGTCTTATCCGGAGTTGTTCGCTTGAGGTATGTTTTCGAGGACGAAAACTCTTTTAGTGGGGGAGAGTTGTAACACCCCAATTAAAATAAGCTAATTATTTAATTTAAATTAATTTTATTTATTAATTTAATTGAATAATTGGAAGTTTGGATTAATATTATTATTTTGGAATAATAATTATTGGGATTATTATTATTGGATTATTATTTTATAATTGGAATAAAAGTGGAAAATCAGTAAAAAGGTCCCATTTGGTAAAAAGGTTATTGTTTTCACGTGAAAAGGAAAAAGAGACAGAACGTGGAAAAGGGCAAAAAGAGAACCAGAGAACGAAGGTTGAAGGAAGGAGAAGCTTGGAGCTCAGAGGCTGCCGGATTAACTCAGGTAAGGGGGGTTTATCGTTGATTGACGGGTATTATATGATAATATGTCATGGGTAGTGATAGACCTTTAATTTACCTTTGAATTGGATGATTATGATGAATTTGTGGAAATAATTGATGAACGAAATTGGGTGATAATCGAAAGAAATTCGTAGGAATTGTATGTGATAATGTCAGGAGTTGTGAAATCGAATAGGGAATGATTCGGGTTAGATGATATGAGTGATTTCTGTGTAAATTTGGACTGTGGAAGGTGAGATCGAATAGAACTCGTAGCAGGAAAAACCATAACAGATCTGGAAATCTGGTTTCTGGTCATACGCGTATGGCACTAGGCAATACGCGTATGGGATGGCTGGTCATACGCGTATGGCACTAGGCAATACGCGTATGGGATGGCTGGTACGCGTATGGCGCTAGGCAATACGCGTATGGATGAGGAAGATGAAATTTTGAACGTAAAATGGTCTCTGGTGGTACGCGTATGGGGAAGTGATACGCGTAGCATACGCGTATGGAAGTGGGCAATACGCGTATGGCTTGGTCAGGATTTAGGCAATACGCGTATGAGCATAGGCAATACGCGTATGGGCAGGATTGTGATTTCATGTGCTGTTGTCGTGCAGTTTTTGACTGTTTAGGCTGAGTAGTGAGACTTAGCTGAGGTATGATGTAATAGGGATCAATTCCCGTTGTTTTGAGTAGTATAGTTATTAGTAGAGTGTGCTAATACTGTATTTGATTTGTAGCATGTTGTGATATGCTTATGTGATAAATGTATTGACAATGTGTGTTGGTTGGTATGCATTATACTGTAAATGTATCAGTTATGTATGCATCTGTGAATAGACTGTCATATGTCTATTCTTGAGTTGTTGTTGTTGTTGCATTGCTAGGTGATTAGCATGCATAGTCTAGCCTTTGGGGCTGTAGCTAATTCCCATTGTGAGGAATTAGTGAGTTGTGGATTGTTGTGGATGCTTGCATACTAAATGAGTAGCGTGCATAGTCTAGCCTTTGGGGCTGTAGCTAATTCCCATGGTGAGGAATTAGTGAGTGAGTCATTAGATCTCAATGAGTGGGACTAGTGAGCTCAGTAGCCGCATCCAGAGGGATCGGTGAGCTTGGACTATATGTTCAAGAAGAGTCGGTACCGCATGTGTAGAGTCTCATTGCATAATGAATGCATGGCATAGCCTGTGGGGCTGTAGCTAATTTCCATTGTGAGGAATTAGTGAGTAAATCGTTGTGTTGTGTTGTTGGTGTTGAGCATGTTTTGATATATACATATGCTATTTGTTATTGTTGAGTATGAGGTTGCGTTGATACTGCCGTTATGGAGTGGGTAGTCTGGTTAGGGTGATTTGAGGCGTTATTTACTTAACATTACATGTTGTTGTATAATGCTTGTTATATTGATTGAGAAACTCACCCTTACACTATTTTTCAGGTAACCAGCTATGAGTGAATAGAAGTAAATGCTTGGAGTCTAGAGTAGTCTCCTAAGGGGTCATGCTCTGATAGATGTAACATCGGGATGGGATGTTTGAATATGTTTGATTTTGTTGTTGATCAACTTTACATGTAAAGTGGTACATGATTTAAATGTTGATTTTTAGTATCCGCTGCGAATTATGCAAAGAACCTTATTTGGATTAAATAAATGAGCATGACAGGTTATTTTGATGAATGTTGTGAAATAATTGTGTGACACCCTTCGGGCCATAATTACTCTGATTAATGTGTTATTATTTTTAATTAAATATTTTGGGGTATTTAGAAGGGTGTTACACCTTTCCTTTCGGTCGATTTATCCTTTATTAACCCAGTAACCGGTTGTGGATAATCTTCCATGCGAGTGTATTATTCACGTTCTGACGGTAATGAATAATATATCTCATGCACTCTTCAGTTGAAGCCTTTGTGTTTCCCTAGTCGAGTAAGATTCGTTATTTCCCTTTGCGGAATCGAATATTCTCGTTGTCGGATGATTGGCGGATGCTTGCAATTTATCCTCTTTTGAGTTGTCTTTCGTTTACCCGGATGCTTGGTATCGATTGTCTCTCTTTTTGGTTAGTCACCTATTATATACTTCGGTATCTCTGGTGCCTTTTCCTTTCGAGTATATTATTCACGGTCTGCCGGTAATGAATAATATTTCTCATGCGCTCTTTAGTTGGAATCCTTCGTTGATTTTCCCCAACTGAGCAAGATTCGTATTCTTTGTAGAATCGAATATCCATCCTCTAACCAGTTTGTGTTTCGGGTGTGTGTGTTGGCATATATACCAATTCACGTTTTCGGTAGATCACCTATTATATGCTTCGGTATCTCTGGTGTTTCTTACCATGCGAGTTTATTATCTACGGTCTGACGGTAATAGATAATATATCTCATGCGAGTATTCTTATCCACGGTCTGCCGGTAATGGATATTATATCTCATGCACTCTTTGGGTTTGTGTCCCCAGTTGAGTAAGATTCATTTTCCCGTTGTGGATTCGAATGTCCATCCTGTAAGTTCGATTTGCTTTTTCAAGCCCTCCTTTCGGATGATGAGTGTCTTGGCATATATACCAATTCACGTTTTCGGTCGGTCACCTATTATATACCTCGGTATCCCTGGTGTTCCTTCCTGTCTACTCCCTATTATGACCTTGGTCCCCTGTGGAGTCAGATTTCCCTGAGTTTATGTACCTTTTTCAGGTCTTTCTCAGATGTTTGGTTGATTGATATCTCTCACCCTTATACCGGTCTTAGATATTCATTCCTCCCGATTTGTTACCCTTATACCGGTAACATCTCATCCTTTGGCTTCCCCTGGAAAGTCTTTTCTAGATTTCCCCAGCGGAGCTGTGTTTCTATCTTGTGTTGCTATATTGGTGTTCTTTCCAGTATATGCATTTTGCGAGTCAGCTTGAGTCTTTCCAACAAGGGTGTTTTCCTTTGGAATTGCTTCTATCCCCGGTTTGAGTCCTTTACTTCCCCAGTGAGGTCTCCAGTCTGATTCCTGCTATCCTAATCAGAGTCGTGTCTTGCGCACGTTGTGTCAGTTTTGTTTTCTCAACTCAAAGTCGTGTCCTGCTCACGCATTCTTTTTTATTATCCCCATAAGAGTCTTGTTAGAGTCTCTGTTCCTGGTGAGTGAATTACTCCGATGGATCGTCTTTTCTTCTGTGTGAACCATATATTCCCCACAGAATTTGCTTTTGCATGCATACATCTGCATCATGAGGTCTCTTAGGGACCAAAATTTGTCTCATCACTATTATTTAAGCCCATTCTACCGCGTCGAGATGAAGATTTCTAAACTTCACTTCTCCGGCTAGAATGACCTTAAATAGGGGCATCTGTAAGACCCCAATTTTGTCCCTAAGATCCCTCATGGCATCATGTCATACCATATCATTGCCTCAAGGATCTTAGTGCACCTTTGCTTCCCTCCTAGTGGGTGGGTTATCTTGTGAGTGTGGTTCTTGATCACCAAGCATGTATTGCATTTGTATATCATTGCTTTTCATTTGTTTGCTAACCAAAAGTACAAAAATATTGTCATCTAACCCTGTTACTTGCAGATGAAGCAAACTAGGTCAAAACAGTTAAATCAGCCATTGGGTAATGGATGGTGACCATTCTTGGAGAATTTAGGCACCATGATCATTCATAAGAGGTTCATATAAGTTGTGATATCATTTTGGATCAAGATCTCATGTGGAAGAGGCTTGGAATTCATCAGAACATGGCTCAGTCAACCAAAACCCTAGAAAAGTCAACTGTGGTCAACTGTGCATTTAATCAGGAATTGGAAGGTGTGAGATGGTTGGAAAGGTCTCATTCATGTCCATATAAGCCTCATTTGGCATTTCAAAGATCAAGGTTGAAGGATTTGAGGTCATACCAAAAGTTTCCAAAAAGGAAAAATGACCTATGGTTTCAAGTTTCCAAAAAATGGCAAGTTTTTGGAACAACTTCAACTCAACTTTACACCATCAAAAAAGCTTCAAATGGAATTTTGTTGAACATGAAAGTTGTAGATCTTTCTCTCCCATTTCCAAAAAGTCCAAGATCGTGAGAATCGGACGAACGGTTGAGGAGATATGGTCAAATTACCACCGAGCGTGCATGGCAAAGTTTTCCATGTATCGATGCATACGAATTTCGCATCGATGCATGCAAGGAAAAAAGTGCTATGTATCGATGCATACGAGTTATGTGTCGATGCATACTGTTAAAAAGTGCTATGTATTGATACGTACGAGTTACGCATCGATGCATACTGTTAAAAAATGCTATGTATTGATACAAACAAGTTATGTGTCGATGCATACTGTTAAAAAGTGCTATGTATTGATACGTACGAGTTACGCATCGATGCATACTGTTAAAAAATGCTATGTATTGATACAAACAAGTTATGTGTCGATGCATACTGTTAAAAAGTGCTATGTATTGATACGTACGAGTTACGCATCGATGCATACTGTTAAAAAATGCTATGTATTGATACCAACAAGTTATGTGTCGATGCATACTGTTAAAAAGTGCTATGTATTGATACGTACGAGTTATGTATCGATCCATACTGTTAAAAATGTGCTAGGCATCGATGCAGGAGCTTTTGTATCAATACATAACTCTGTTTTGAGCTCTCATACAGCACTGTTCACGTTCATATTACTTCATGCACCACTAATTTTTTAAGTTTTGTCAAAACACCTCATTTTGGCCAATTTCCATTAACATGTGCATTTCACTAATCCATTTCCATTTTGCTAATCATGATTAAGAAACTGGATTAAGAGGTGGTATATAGTCTTAATTATAACAGAATTTCAGGAGAATAATCACAATTTTCAGATCAAAGCCAAAAACTCTCCAATTCTCTCAAAAATCTCACAATTTTCATTCACTTTTTTCATCAAATTCTTCAATAATTCTCCATTGTTTTGGCAATTTCTTGGTGATTTCTTCATGTGCAGGTGATGCTAAAGATCTGTTTGTAGCAAATTGAAGCAAAAACCGTCCAAAACTCCAGCTGCTACAAGCTTGCTCTCACATGGCAGTTACGATTTTCCACTGATCCGTGCATCGTTGAGCTGCGAAATCATCATCATTCATCTTCATAATCATCAATCACGATCTGTTTTCAAGAATCAAGGCCAATAACACGAGAATTTCACGGCTGCGCTTCAAGAAGGTGATTTTTCGAAATCTTTAATTCGTGAAATCAAGATATGGCTTGGATAGTTCGTGGAATGTAGGTTAATTTGATGTTTGAATCGCGCGATTCCGTTAAGTATTGAGCTAGATATGTTGATCTGAATATTTGTGTGTGAATCTTCTTTCGATCGGTTCTTTGCGTGTGTTAACCTTTAGACAAGAGCGTTGCCATAACTGTAATCTACGTTGGAAGACGAAGACAACGGTATAAGGCTCGCTCATTTTCGTCGAGATTTGCTCGAAACCGCAGCTGCAATTGGTGAAGACGATGAACACGCGTGATGAACGTGAGCAATTCTGGAAACTTTACTGCGTTTGATCTTGAAATTTCGCATGGCACTTTCGAATGGTGTTTGGCGCCGGAGAGGACCAATAGCAGGCGGACAGCGCATAAATGAGCTACAGTGCGTTTTGGCTAGGCTGCATGTATTTACAGTAATGCCATTCGCTGCAAGTTAATTCACATTAATCCTTAAATAATTATTTCATAAATATGACAAATCTTAAAAAATTCACATAAAATTCAATTTTAGTCCAAATAATTTGGGACTTTTTTTGATAGATTCCAAATTTAATCTACTATTTTTTAGGCATAGAAACTTAAGTTGTGCCTGGTAGAATTTTTAATTGGCTTATTGATTTTTGACATGTGTGCAATATTCATGTGTTTTACCATTTTAATCATTAAATATTCATGCTAGCTCCGAACTAATTGAAAATTCATATGATGATTCTTGACACATTCTTGGAGATCTTGATATATGATTTGTAATTTTTGGACCTCTGGTTTGTTAGATATGATTTATTCTTTTTGAGTGTGACAATATGTGTCACACTATGCTATGCTGAGTTCATGAATTATTTTTCCATGCTTCCCCTAGGCCTATGGCCCTGATTTTTTGCATGAGATACAATATATATGTTAGGTTTCACCCTGAATTTTTGTGGATTTAATTGATCCATTTTCCATTTGATTTGGATTTTTGATTGCTGTTTAGCAATTTTGGATTGTTTTATGTGTAACAAAATGTACATGTATCATTAAATGCTCATCCCTTATCCTATGAATATGAAAATTGATGGAGTGCTTCCTAACATATTAAACTTTGATTTGGCTTTGGTCCCACTCATTTCTAATGTGATATCACTGTTTTACCATTGATTGAAGTTGGTGTACATGTTGTGACTTAATTTTGATTGTGTTTTTGCATGCTTTAACATGTGGATTTAATTGACATAGTTCCTTTTGTCCAAATGGCATGAAAATTGACATGTAACTCATTGAATGCCCTCTGTTTAGGATATAATTTTTGTGGAATTTACTGTGCTGTTTTGATATTTTTTTGATTGAAATCATTCTGGTTGTCCATATGTGATGCAACATTGCTTACTTTGTCTTAATTTGTGCATAAAATAAAATTAGTGCATAGTTTGGATGTGAGACCAATTGGGATCTCTTCTTATTTGAATTATCTTGACTTTGTTCATGTTTTACTTGCTGTTTCAAGTTTTTTCCCTCTTTTGGACCCTAGGCTTGGCCTAGTGGTCTTGTTACTTATGTTTGAGCTTGACTTTGACTTTTCAGGTTAAAAAGCTAATGCCTTAAGGAGAGTGATTCATATTTGAGTTGAATTCATTTGACTAACTCTTTGTTTTGTAGGATGCTTAGCTCATTTGAACTTTGAGCCTTGTGCTTTGCACATGTTTGATTGTGATTGACTATTGGTTTATTACCTTGTCTGTCTGTTTATGTTGGGATGCTGATTATATTTGATTGATTTCGGGTACCCTTAGTTGCTCAGTTCTCTTAAGAACTTGCATTACTTTGCTTAAATAGCAATTTGCATTGAGGTATAGCACCTTCTTCTTCATGTAGTCTGGAAGACCTGGCTTGTTATTTAGCCAGGCAACTGTCTGAAGTCCTCCTTAAGAGGCAATGTTTGTGATTGTTTATGTTTGTCCCCAAGCAGGTAAAGTCCTTTTAAAGGCAATTGGTGGATATAAGAGATATGTAGCCTATCTCCCACTATTTTGTGAGTCTTCTCCTTGCTCCCATTACATGGTTGTAGCATTGAGATCCAAACCCAAGATCTATCGAGTCTAATATGTGGAGAGAGTTCCATCTTTCTGAACTCCCACACCTCCTGATATTCAATACTCTCTCTGATCAGAGATAAGAGTGATGAGGCACACCCCTCATATCCTTTCATCTGCTTCACCTTAGCCCCTCAATGGCAAGGTTAAGAGCAACTTTAACCCTATTACAATTGGCTTTAATGCCTCACCTTTTTGCTTGAGCCTCATTGAATGGTTATAGTGTGTGCTACTTGAATTTATGTGATTGATTACTTGATTCATTTATACATGATTACTTGATTTGCCATTGTGCATTTACTATCATTGATTGCCATTGTGCATTTATCATCTTTGTTTGCCATTAGTGCATGATCATTTCTTTTGTCCTTGTGACATTGATGTCTTCCCATTAAGGACAATTGTAAGTCCATATTGGTTGGCTTTTGTTCCTATGACATGGAAGGGATAGAGTGTAAGACCACTTCATTGGTCACTCATATCCTCTTTGCTCTTTGATTGAGCTTGTTGTTGTATGTGAGGATTCATTGTAAGTCCATGTAATTTGGCATTTGTTTTTCCTATGATCATATGTGGAGGTTAACCTAAGTCCAGATAGATTGGCAGTTGACTTCCATGTTTTGTTTTTGTTTTCCTGTGTGAGATTGGAGTAAGACCATTTATTGGCATCCGGCATCATTATTTATTTTAGGAGATTGGTGTAAATCCATTTATTGGTATCCGTTATCCGCCTTTGTGTGAGATTGGAGTAAGACCATTGAGTGGCATCCGGTATCACTTTATCTTTTATTTTACTAACTTGCTTTGTCCCTAATTCCAAAGGACACACTTGAATCATCTTCTATATGATTTCAAGAGGTGAACCTCTAGGAAGTTTTACACTCCACCATCCATCCATTTTTGTTATTAATCCTTTTCAAATTGTTGACTTTTCAAACTTGTATATACATGTTGTGCAAACATTCTCACCTTCTTTTCAAATTAGAAAGTTGGACCTTAAGTCCATGATTTTCCGAACTTCATTTTTTGTAAATACTTCATTTTGAATTGACTTTAATCATACATTGACCTTTTTGTAAATAACCCAAATCAATTAACTTCACTCATTCAAATGATTTTGTGGCTTCGTCCATGTTTGTTAAGTTTTCATACATTAGTTATAGGTTTGATTTACCCTAGTTGGTTGATATTAATCTCACCTATTTGTCCTTAGTTGATTGAATTGTAAGTCTTCCTTGCTTATTATAGGGTTAACCCCTCCCTAGCAAGTTGAAGCTTTTCTCACATGGAGGACTTGTTGTTTCTTAAGGTTGAGTTTTCTCCCGTGGGTAACGTAAGACCTTTGAGCTTGTGTTTTAAAATTGAATCCACTAACTTTTGGATGTTTTTAGCCGAACTACGGCGTTTTGATCCTTACCTTTGATGGAAGGTACGTAGGCAACGGGTTCATCCGTTCGAACACAAAAATAATTAACATGTACATTCTTTTCTCATCATCCCACTCATGTTTGCACAATATGTCAAAAACGAATAAATATTTTTCTTATACAACAAATGTGAAAAAGGTTCCCTAGGAGTACCTAGGACGTGATGGGTGCCTAACACCTTCCCATTGCGTAATTTACCCCTTACCCCGATCTCTGATCTTTTCATTGGTTTTCTACGTGTAAAACTTCTTAGGCTTTTGTTCGCTTTTTAGCCAGTCCTTAGGATAAATAAAAGTGCGGTGGCGACTCTATGTTCATTGTATACTTTGCTTATGATTTAATCAATAGATCATATAGTAACGAATACACCGCTACAGTTATACCCAGAATAGCCATCCAAGAAACAATAGTATTGTTGCCCCGAGAGTCTTTCGAGCATTTGATCCATGAACGGGAGTGGAAAATGATCCTTTCGAGTTGCGGTATTCAACCGCCGATAATCAATACACATTCGCCACCCCGTTGCAACTTTAGTAGGGATCAATTCATCCTTGTCATTTCGGATCACGGTAATTCCACCTTTCTTCGGAACCACATGCACAGGACTAACCCATGGACTATCCGAGATCGGGTAAATCATTCCCGCATCCAACAGCTTTACAACTTCCTTTCGAACAACCTCCTTCATGGTAGGATTTAAGCGGCGTTGTGGTTCAGCTACCGGCTTAAAATCCTCTTCCATTAAGATCTTGTGCATGCAATAGGAAGGACTAATTCCCTTTAGATCGGAAAGAGTCCAACCCATGGCTTCTTATTTTTTTTCAGCACGTTGATCAAACGGGCTTCTTCATCATTTGTCAAAAGGTTGCTTATGATGACCGGCTTTGCTTCGGTCTCATCTAGGAATACATACTTCAAAGTAGAAGGTAGTATTTTCAATTCAATAGGCGCTTTTTCGTCATTAACCTCCTTCTTCAAGTCTTCTTCCTCAACTTCCCACGGTTGTAGTTCATTTAAACCATCAAGTTCCCTTAAGCATTCATCCAGAGCTTGCTCTTCTTCAACGGTGAAAACTTCAAATGAGTCGTCAAGAGCTAACTCCATAGGAGATATCTCATGAATATGCTTAGAAACCTCCAAAATTGCCTCTTCGGTCACATCGATGTGAAAGCTATCATTTCTATCTTTTGAATGCTTCATTGCTTTGAATAGATCGAATGTTACTTCCTCATTTTGGACTCTCACCTTCATTAAACCGTCATCAACGCCTATCATCATTCGTGCGGTTTTCATGAATGGTCGGCCCAGGATGAGCGGAGCATCATCATCTTCTTCCATATCAATAACAATAAAATTGACCGGGAAAAAGAATTTGTCGACTTTAACCAAAACATCTTGGGCTACGCCATGAGGATGGGTAGTCGACTTATCTGCCAATTGCAACGTCATTCGGATGGACTTAATTTCAATGTTGCCAAGCCTCTTTATAATAGACAAAGGTATAAGATTAATGCTTGACCCCAAGTCAATTAGTCCTTTCCCGACATAGATATCACCAATTTTAACTGGCAAAGTAACTCTTCCCGGATCAACCTCTTTTTTTGGAAGCGTCCTTTGAATAATGGCACTACAGCTCGCATCTAGGACGATGGTCTCCGGTTCCGTATACCTCCGCTTTTTTGTAAGTATGTCCTTCATGAATTTGGCATACTTGGGCATTTGCTCC
This sequence comes from Lathyrus oleraceus, assembly GCF_024323335.1. Lineage (NCBI taxonomy): Eukaryota > Viridiplantae > Streptophyta > Magnoliopsida > Fabales > Fabaceae > Lathyrus > Lathyrus oleraceus. The sequence continues at coordinate 519,225,356 of NC_066585.1, read as the reverse complement.
AAGGCTTCGGCAAACGGAATGTTGATTTGTAGTTGTTTAAAAATATCCATGAACCGGGCGTAATGCCGTTCATTCTCCCTTTTGGACGGGGCATGAGGATAAGGAAGGTTTTGGATTGGAGTAGTGCTCACTACCTCCTTTCCCTTTGCAACTCTAGAACTCCTCCATCTAGGCTTTTTCACTTCCTCCCCCCTTATTTCATCACTCTTATTTCTCTCACTTTCCACACTTTCTTTCTTTTCAACTTCACCATTCTTTTCGTTCTTTTCAACGTTTTCCTCCTCACTCCACTCCCCCACTTCACCATCAATATTTTCCTCCAAAATTTCCTCCTCATTTTCTTTCTCATCTCTTTTTTTATTCTCACTAATCAACTCCCTCCCACTTCTCGTCATGATCGCCTTACAATGTTCCTTAGGATTTGTTTGCGTGTTTGCCGAAAATGAAGGACCAGGTTATTGTTCCGCGAGTTGCTTAGCAAGTTTCCCAACTTGAGTCTCGAGATTTTTTATAGCCGCGTCATTGCTCTTTTGATTTGCCATTCACATTTGCATGAATTGTGTCAATGTCTCTTCCAACTTAGAAGTTACGACCGGCGGTTGTTGAGGTTGATAAGGATTTTGGGGAGGATTTTGACGGCTAGAAGAACCACCTCCATAACCTTGGTTATGGTAATAGTTACTCCTAGGTTGGAACCCTTGGTTCCCTTGGAAATGTTGTTGTTGATTTTGAGGGTGTGGTTGATAAGGTTGTTGTTGTTGTTGTCTCGGTTGGTAGTCCCGTTGGTTTGCCATGTAGTTTACGTCTTCGAACCCCGGAGGTGGACAGAATCCGGTGTCATGCTCACCTTTGCAAAGCTCACAACAAGCTATTTGTTTAGCTTTAGAAGGTTCTCTCAACTCTTTTATTTGCTGCGTTAAGAGTTCCACTTGTTGTGAGATGAGCTTGTTTTGGGCAAGGATGGCATCGTTTGTCCCAAGTTCAAGCACTCCCGGCTTCTTCAAAGAGTTACCTCTACTTTGACTCTGAAGATCATTTAGAGCCATTCGATTTATGATATTTGTAGCTTCTTCGGCACTTTTAGACAATAAAGAGCCACCCGAGGTAGCATCCAACAACGTCTTGCAATTTGGTTGAAGTCCATTTTTGAAAATATGGATTTGAGTCAATTCATCAAATCCATGCCCTTTACACTTCCGAAGCATGGATTTGAATCTTTCCCACGCTTCATTTAAGGATTCATTGATTCCTTGTGCAAACACTGAGATGGCCGTCTTGGATTCCATGAACCGGTTATGGGAGAAGAATCTTTCGATGAACTTCTCTTCTAACACGTTCCAGTTTGTCATGACGGCTGGTGTTTGATCTAAGTACCAATCTTTTGCTTTGCCGAGCAAAGCGTGGGGAAATAATCTTCTGAACAACGGTAGCTCCTGAGCCTGATCCACTCCGGCCGCCAATGCTATCTCATAAAATTTTATGAGAAAAGCAAAGGGATCTTCATGGTCCATTCCGGTGAATGGACTTCCATATAATAAATTGAGAGTTCCCGTTTTCATCTCAGCTTGCCTTCCCGTGTGGTTGGCAAACTGAGCAGTGTTTCTTGGACTGTTTATGCATGGAGTGGAAATGGGCGGTGGTGGTGGTTCCATGGTAGGTATGAACGGTGGTGGATGTGTGGTAGAAGAACTTTCTCCTTGTTCTTGACGTTGTCTAGCCTGTTGCCTCCTTCGTCTCGTTTTGCTATTAAGCCTCCTTGCGGTTCTCTCGATCTCGGGATCAAAAAGAAGTTCGTCCACAGGGATTTGCCCTCGCATAAAACGTAAGCTGCACACTAAACCAAACAAATTACAAGCACAAGTCAAAAATTCGAAAGCTAAAAATTAAGCAACCATTGCGATGCTCGCAATATCAATTCACAATCCCCGACAACGGCGCCATTTTGTTGAATGTAATTTTAAGTGTCGGGTTTTTGTTATCGTCTCCACAGGGATTGTGAGATATCACCACCTTTCGACAGTTGTTTTAATTCTTAGCTTAAGGTAACAATGGGGTTTTGGTGTTTGTCACGGTATCTTGCATAAAAATGTAATAAAATGCGGTAAAAGTTTTGGTTTGAATATTTGAGAAATATTGCCAAAGTTAGGGTTCGACGATCACTTTGGATGTATATGTTCGATCAACAAAAATTATAAACTCCTTTAGATGATAAACTATTTCACAAAGTCCTCCCAATGTGTTTATCTCTAACACACATTGTGAGTTTTCCCATTTTGATCCATTGTTTATCTCTAACACAACCTATCAAAATGACAACTTTTTGGTTCAACCTTATGGTGAACAAAATCATTCATTACTATCTCTAGCTAACAAACAAGATTGGATGAAAACCTAGGTTAAGAGTTGGTAAACATCTCTCGATCATAAACCAACACAAAGAGTTTTCAATAAGAACAAAGTTTTCACCATATATTCACCATTAAAGAGTTTACAAATGAAGATCCTTACATTTACACACAAAGCTAATGATCATCTACATCTAACCTTGACAAAATGAAGGACTTAGCTACTCATTTTCTTGGTAGCTTGTTCAACAAGTTTCGGAAGAAGGTTGATCAACATCCGAGTCGAATAATCGAGATTGGATGGGAATCCACCTTCTTTTTGTGAAAGATTGTTAAGAGATGAAGAGAAATGGTTTCTAGGTCACAAAAGATCCTTAGAGCAATGCTGGAAAATATCTAAAAAAGTACAAAAGTATGGAAGGTAAGGTATGGTTCCAAAAAGTAGCCCTTGCTACTTATAGAGCTGCTATTGAGCTGTCATGCTCGCTAGGCGAGCAGAATGGCTCGCCTAGCGAGCCCCTAAATGAGGCACCTGAGGCACTTGCGCCCAGAGGAACAACCATTGCCAGACTGTCATGTTCGCTGAGCGAACAAAACCTTCGCTAGGCGAAGGTCACGCTTCAACCTTCGCTCTAGCGAGCTTGAGAGGTTTTGCTACTAGAATGCTCGCTGGGAGCTCGCTAAAGGCTCGCCTAGCGAGTGAGTGCTGGCTGTGCTTTTCACCAAGTCTGGACATGTTCGCCACACACCTCGCTGGAAGTTCGCCTAGCGAGTGTGGTGATGTTTGCCACTGTAAAATACTGGAGCTTTTCGTTGGGCTCTCGCTGGACGCTCGCCTAGCGAGTCCTTCGCCACAGCCCTCGCCTAGCGAGTCCTTCGCCACAGCCCTCGCCTAGCGAGCAAGCTGATGAATGCTTGTTTTATTTGATCCCTTTGCCAAATTTCTTGTGTCTTCATTTTCTATTATTTCATGCCTACTTCCTGCACAATAACACACAAATCAAAGGTACCAAGATCGTTTATCATTATATTGCATTTCATCTAAAACAAAGGTGGTTTCGAACACTTTAGCAAGGAAATGGAGTGAAAGATACCCATATTTGATAGCTCAAATAAGCACTTTTGGGTATCTAACAGATAGCTGGCGACTCTGCTGGGGACTGAAGTTGACCTTTTGCTGGTCCATCTTCCCTAAGCGAGTCAATCCTAGCGCTCTCTAGCGTAGTTCTTAGGGTAGTTTGGGTTTCTTTTACTGCCTTATTTATTGCATTTATGATTATTATACTGTGATTGTATATATTTGCATATATGTTTGCATGCATCATATTATCACTGTGCTGGATTCTGGACAGGTGTGGTTCCTATGATTTGGGGTGGGTGTTCTGAGTGGGGCTAAAACCTAAAGCCCGAGTATACACCTAGGATTAGTGTGGTCTCATGTTGCCTCTCATGTTAGGTCAACATGTTTTTGGCAACGTGACATACCACAGCCGGACGAGGTTCTTTTGAAAGAGCCCCTCCTTGTAGAGTATCCACTATGGTTGGGTTACCTCTTTTGAGCTGTTGACTTCGGTGACCGTTCTTTCCCGGATCTTTGGTTTAGATGATCTTATGAGAGCTGCAACGGCACACCCGAAAGGGCAAACCCGTTGAGTATCTTGTCCGATTGTCGAGACCATTATCCTCCTTAGGATGACCTTATTAGAATTCACCCGTGAGGGGAGGGTTTGATTCTTACAGATGCAGATTCTGTTGGTGACTCTTTGATGGCGACTTTGGTTCGGTTTGTGATCTGAGTTCTATTTATGAGTTGGATTTATGAATTTATTTCTGGGACGCCGGAGTTCTGTCCGTGGAATTTATCAGCGGGTTCCGTTTATTTCGGAACCCCTAGTTGGATTTATGGTTACTCAGTCCCTCTGATGGTTGTGATCAGTTCAGAGACCTGAATCCAGTACAGTTGGTGTTCAGATGACTTGGAGGATGGCACCATGCATTGCATTCATGCATCAACATCATTCCCATTTTGCATTTATCCGCATCTAACTCATGTTTATCCATATGCAGGGGACATTCTTGATTGAGATCCTGGTTGAGAGACATCTTTGTTCCAAGCATGAGGGCCGGCCTAAAAGCTGATGTTGTCTACAGTTTCTTTGATCCAGAGATTGACGGGTTGAAAGATATGATATCATTGATTACGCCTGACCATGTGGGGATGTTCCGTGAGGCTTATGGTGGTATTCTGAAGATGGTTTTCAGGCTCACATATGGGGATAGGAGTGCCATCCATACTCTTCTTCAGTTTTATGATCCGGGTTTGAGATGTTTTGTCTTCCCGAATTATTTGTTGGGACCTTTGATGGAAGACTATGCCGGTATCCTAGGTATTCAGATCAGAAACCAGATTCCTTTCTATGTCACTAAGGAAGAACCTGATGTTGGTGAGATCTCTCGTGCTCTTTATTTGAGCCCCGAAGTGACTAAGGGAGGTTTGAAGGAGAAGGGAAAGTTGCCCGGTTTTCATCTGAGTTTCTTGGAGGCTAAAGCCAAGGAGCATGTTATTTTGGGTAATTGGAAGGCCGTTTGTGCTTTACTTGCCGTAAGCATTTATGGAATCATCCTGTTCCCTAATCAGAAGAACTTTGTGGACATTAATGCCATCCGGGTGTTTGCTCAGAGGAATCCCATTCCTACCTTGGTTGGGGATGTCTATTACTCGGTTCATAATCGGAAGGAGAAGCGGCGCGGAGGATTGGTTAGATGTTGTGCCCAATTGTTATACACATGGTTCATGGGATATTTGCCTTCTAGAGGTGCCTTTGGCTTTCTTGATCATACTGTCAATTGGGCAGCCAAGTTGATGGGTTTGCGAGCCAAGGACATAGCTTGGACTCATAATGGTGTGGCTGGACAAGATTTCATTTGCAGTTGTGGGAGTTTTCCCAATGTGCCTCTTATAGGAGTTCAAGGTTGTATTAATTACAACCCGATGCTTCTTAAGAGACAAATGGGATTTGCTATGGAGGGTCCTCCCCTCGAGCGTGAGATTCAGGAGTCTTTCTACTTCCCGGTTGAGGGTAATCAGTCATTGTTGAGGCAAGTGTCTGATGCATGGCGCGACATTCAAAGGAAAGGCAAGGTTCCTTTTGGTAGAGCTAACAACAGGTTTTTTCCTCCATTTGATGATTGGCTCAGAAAGAGGGTTGAGCTCACTCGTCTACCATTTCTTGTGGGTAATCTTTGGTATCCGTTGATTGAGGAGCCATGTTCTTCTGTCAGTATGGAAGAGTTTCTTGAGATGAGGAAGGCTAGAGATCAACTGCGAGCAGAGAAGGCTGAGTTGGAAATGAGTGTTGCTAGATGAAAACCCTAATTTTGTGGTTATCCCCACCAGAGTTTGGCCTTCTGCCTACAAACCAGTAGTCGTAAGTCCTATCTTTGCGGTTTTTCTACTTACAAACCGGTAGTTATAAACCCTATTCTCTCCACTAGCAGAGTTAACTTTGTTGCTCATCCCAACCGATGACAGTTACTTTTCTGTGGTTTTCTATCCAATTTCTTTTGGTAGATGTAATCCCCTCTTTGTGGTTATCTTCATCTAATGTTAGATGTTGATTTTTTCCTTCGCTTGGATAAGTTGCTCAGATAAGCACTTATATCCCCAGCAAGTCTTTTGTGGATAATTGCCGTATGATAGCAATTTTATCCCCAGCGGGTCCTTTCACCTTTTGTCAGTGATTGTGTTCCCCGGATCATTGATTTTCATCAATGCATTCCCAGCGAGTCTTCTTACATTTACCCCCTTTGTTGGTAATGTCTGTTGCTCCCTCTGATTGTTCATCATTATATACCTAGTTTGGTATCCAGATGCCTTTCTTTTCGGATTTTTATCCTATAAACAACCTACAATCCGGTTAAGGATAATCTTCCATGCGAGGTTATTATTCACGTTTTGACGGCTATGAATAATATATCTCATGTACTCTTCAGTCGAAGCCTTTCGTGTTTCCCTGGTCGAGTAAGTTTCGTTATTTCCCTCCGCGGAATCGAACATTTCTTTGTTGTCGGATAATTGCCGGATGCTTGCAATTTATCCTTTGAGTTGTCTTTCGTTTACCCGGTTGCTTGGTATCGATTGTCTCTCTTTTTGGTTAGTCACCTATTATATACTTCGGTATCTCTGGTGTCTCTTCCTTTCGAGTATATTATTCACGGTCTGCCGGTAATGAATATTATATCTCTTGCGCTCTTTGGTTGGAGTCCTTTGTTGACCTTCCCCAGTCGAGTAAGATTCGTATTCCTTGTGGAATCGAATATCCGTCCTAAAAACAAGTCTGCTGTTCTAGCTTTCTTCAGGATGATGAGTGTCTTGGAACACAAACCAATTCACATCTTCAGATTTTATCCTATAAACAACCTACAACCCGGTTCAGGATAATCTTCCATGTGAGTATTTTGTCCACGTTCTGACGGCAATGGATATTATATCTCGTTCACTCTTGGGTCAATCTCTTGATTGTTTTCTCCGCAGAGTAAGATTCGTATTCCTTGTGGAATCGAATATCCATCCTATAAACAAGTCTGCTGTTCTAGCTTTCTTCAGGATGATGAGTGTTTTGGAACACAAACCAATTCACGTTTTCGGATCTTATCCTATAAACAACCTACAACCCGGTTCAGGATAACTTTCCATGCGAGTACATTATCTACGTTTTGACGGCTATAGATAATATATCTCATGCACTCTCTTGCCGAACACTTTGTTTGTTTTCCCAATTGAGTAAGATTTGTATTCTTTACAGAATCAAATATCCATCCTATAAACAAGTTTGCTTTCGCTCTCTTCAGGATGATGAGTGTTTTGGAACGCACACCAACTCACGCTTTGGTCGGTCACCTTTTACATACCTACAACCCGGTATCCTTGGTGTTCCTTCCTTTCTGCTCCCTATTATGACCTCGGTCCCTTGTGGAGTCAGATTTTCCTGAGTTTATGTACCTTTTCCAGGTCTTTCTCAGATGTTTGGTTGATTGATATCTCTCACCCTTATACCGGTAGTAGATGTTCTTTCTTCCTGAGCTTGTTACCCTTATACCGGTAACACCTCATTCTTTGGTGCTTCCTCAGTAGAATTTCCTTTTGCTTCTCCCCAGGAGTCAGCTTGTGTCTTTCCAATGGATTTATTTTCCTTTGGAGTTCTTTTCCCCAGTGTGAGTCTTTCACTCCCTAGTGAGGTCTCCAGTCAGACTTCTGTTTCCCTAATCAGAGTCGTGTCTTGTTCACGCTGTGTCAGTTTTGTTTATCCCCCAACAAGAGTCTTGTTAGAGTCTCTGTTCCTGGTGAGTGTATTACTCCGATGGATCGTCTTTTCTTCTGTGTGAATCATATCCCCCACAGAGTTTGTGTATTTTGCATGCATACATTTGCATCATGAGGTCTCTTAGGGACCAAAATTTGTCTCATTACTGTTATTTAAGCCCATTCTACCGCGTCAAGATGAAGATTTCTAAACTTCACTTCTCCGGCTAGAATGACCTTAAATAGGGGCATCTGTAAGACCCCAATTTTGTCCCCAAGATCCCTCATGGCCCATATCATATCATATCATGGCCTCAAGGATCATTGCATGCCCTAGCTTCCCTCCTAGTGGGTGGGTTGCCTTGTGAGTGTGGTTCTTGATCACCAAGCATGTATTGCCCTTGTATATCCTTGCTTTTCATATGTTTACTAACCAAAAGTACAAAAATATTGGCATCTAACCATGTTACTTGCAGATGAAGCAATCAATAGTCAATCAGTCTAATCAGTCATTGAACAGTGGATGGTGGCCATTCTTGAAGAATTTGGGCACCATGATCATTCATCAAGGGTTCATATGAATTGTGACATCATTTGGAATCAAGATCTCAAGGGATTAGGGCTTGGAATTCATCAGAACATGGTTCAGTCAAGCAAAACCCTAGAAAAGTCAACCTTGGTCAACTATGCATTTAATCAGTGATTTGATGGTGGGAATTGGTCTGAGAGATCTCATTCATGTCCATATAAGCCTCATATAACATGCCAAACATCATCATGGAAGAATTTGAAGTCAAACAAGAAATTTCCAAAAATAGAAAGTTGACCTGTAATTGGAATTTGCCAAAAATGGAAAGTCTTGATCCTCAAAATTACATCATGATACAAGCTTCAAATGAATTTTTGCCCAACATGAAAGTTGAAGATCTTGTTCTCCCATTTCCAAAAAGTCCAAGAACACTCAATTCCCATTTATGGTTGGCAAGTTATGATCAAATCATTCTCAAAAAATTTTGAACTTCAAAAGGCCATATCTTCCAAACCATTTGGCCAAATTGGGTGGGGTTTTTTGCTACAAGTCATATTTGATGCCCTCTTTCCAAATCTTCCATCATAATTCACCAAAAGTTCACCAATCAAAATGGCATTTTTAAAGTGACTTGAATTAATTTAAGTGAGGTGGAAAATTGACTTTGCAAAATAATCAATTCCAACACATTTTACCAATTGAGAATGATTAGAAATCACATTTAGGATGTGTCCAAGGCCCATTTTCGTGCAGTCACTTACACCCCATGCAAACTTGAGTTGGTTTTTAGCAAATTTCCAAAAACATGTCATTTTATGCAAATTGTGATTACCACTCACTAACCAAACACTTAGTAACTAAACACAGAATATATACTCCATTTTCTGCAGAACAACCCTAGCAGCCACTCTTTGAAAACGGATCACAATTCTCTTTCTCTCAAAAAACTCTCATGTTCTTCATTTGAACTTTTGGTTGAAAACCTCAAAGAGCACGAACTTTGGTGAGTTGTTCTATCATCCACCATCATTTTGAAGCCTCTTACAAGCAACAGCACTCAGCTGTAAAGCCTTTTGCATGGACTGTTAGAAGAAGCTCTTCCATGGCAAATCTCGATTTGAGCTAAAAGCAAGGTAGCTGAGCCAAAACCCTTCATCCATTCACCTCCTGGAACAACATAGTGCATCTGTTTCTACACTTCATAGCCAAATCATCACTGTTTCATCATTACCTTCCAAATCAAGTAAGAATTCGAATCTCACCATTTGCAAAATCATGATATGCTTTAGATAGGTCTTGCTTTGCTGATTATTTTGAACTTTAAATCGTGTGAAATGGTTGGGTATTGAGAGAGATATTTGGATTCAAAGTTGTGTTGATAAATATGTTTTTGCATGATTCGTTCTTGTTAGCATGTTTTAGTGAAAATGAATGCTAGGTTATTAATGCACTTGGTTTGCTGGTTCTAATGGTATGCTTGATTCAAGTTTCTGGGAAAATTTTTCTTCCATGGATGAACATTGCTACAGTAGCCACGAACCCTAGTTGAAAACCCAGAAAACGCGTTTGCCATGTTTGAATTTTCTGTTTTGCATGAAGAGGTATTGTTCCATTGCCATGATCCAATTAGCGCGCGACACCTCCTTAAGTGAAACGGTGCGTTTCACTTAAGGGACTCGGTTATTACCAAATTGCCACTCCCGTGTTTCAATTTAATTAAATCATCTTTTATTTTGCAATGTTTATTTCATTTTGTGACCAATCTTACAAAAATCATAAGTCAATCAATTTTAATCCAAAATTCGTGGGATTTTTTGCTACATGCTCCTCTTGATCTCTAGTTATTTGTCATGATTTTTCCAGATTTTTGGTATGAATGGATTTTTAATTGTGCTAGGGTTTGTGACATGTGTCCATTTTATGTATATTTTGCCAAATCAATTGTGAAATGATGATGCCTTATCCAATGACCCTCAAAATTTTTTGTGCTCAAACTAGACACACTCATGGTGATTTTGGTGTAGAGTTTGTGAATTTATCATTGCTGGTTTGTGAGTTATGATTTTTTGAATTAGGGTGTGACAATTTGTGTCACACCATTGATGTCCAACTTCATGATTTTCATTACCATGCTTCTTGAACTCAAATTGGCTTGAATTTTTGCATGAATGTGCTTATGGATGTCTAGTTTACATGTGACTTTTTGTGGAATTATTGATGGCATTTCCTAATTGTTTGGGATTTTTCTCCCCTGTTTGGTCATATGTTGACTTTTTGTGACACATCATCTCATATTGTTTGTGAAATTCTCATACTTAATTGGATGAACTTGAAATTTGACATGTGATTAATAGACATCTTAAGCTTTGTCATGGTTTTGATCCCATTCATTTCTCATATGTTGTCACTGATTTATGATTTATTGAAGTTGGTGTATGTTTGGTTGACTTCTTTGAGCATGCTTGAACTTGTTTTGACTTTCTGATTTTCATTGACCAACTTCCCTTGATCCAAATGAGCTGAAATTTGATATGCTGATCATGCTATGGATTATGTTTGATCATGAATTCTTTGATGATTTATTGAATTGTTTATGATTGGTTTTGAGTTGAGTCTTGCTGTTGACTTCTATGAGCTTCCATATGCCATGCTTTGACCTAATTTGCTTATGAAATCATGATGATGATTGATATGAACATGAAACCAATTGAGTTTGTTTCTTGATTGTTTGAATATGATTTTGATTGGATTTCACTTGCTGTTTTTGAAGGAGAATAGCCATCCAAGGCGCAGCGGAATTTAAAAATTTCTCCATTTAGTGATCCTTACGAATGGGCATGATCAGTGATAGAATCGTTACCTCTTGTGGCGATTCAAACCTTTGGTGCAGATCTCTGATAATGATCAAAACCTTTGATACAGATCCACGGGGCGATCACGAACGTTGAACGATGACAACGTCTCTACTCAGTCCACACGAACGGATTCCTTCAATCGCAGTGCTAGTTGTTATGAATGAAGGCTTTGAGTGAGAGAAAGAGGGAAACAAAATTCCAAGTCTCTACTTGAATTTCTGTCTGAGTGGAATGGAGTCACAATGCTTCTACCCAAGGGGTTCTATTTATAGAACCACTTGTGTGGGCTTCAAGCCAAAAAGCCCACTTAAGTGCATTTTGGACCATATCTCATAATATGCCAAAATCACTTAAGTATTTGGTACATTACCATATTTCGTCTCCCACTTAAGTGCACCGTACCTTACGGTGTTCCTTAATTATTCTATCTCTCATCAATCCGTCCTTTGTGTGTGACCCTATAGGTTTTCGCGGCGTTGGCAATTATATTAAATCACGCATTTAACATAATAAACAGTGAGCGGTATCTAGCAACACATCACTGCTACCCAAGTCACGAAAATGTCATGTGATCTGACAAAACCTCCTGTGATAATAATTATGTGTATAATTACCCCTTTGCCCTTATGTCTATATTGAACACAAGGTATAGACCGTGTCACCCTTGTCCAGTTCAATATTGGGCCCATAGACATTTATCCTGTTACGCAGGATTGGCAAATTCCATCTAGGACACTCATGTCCCTCAGCATGCTTCGTGGAGTACCCATCAACTGTCTTTATGGTTATCCAGTTACGGACAATGTTGGATCAGCAATAAAGCACTCAACTCTACATCTAGGATCCATAGTGGTTTCAGGTCGAAGAGTGGTATACACTATTATCACCATGAGAATAACTTATGACACTTTGCATAACTTTCTATATAGTATTCTCATAGCGGGTCAATCCAGTATAAATATTACTCCTAATATTCATACCTATGTTTAAGACTTGATAACTCTTTATCCATGATCCATGAGATGTGATCATCAGTCTACAAACATAATAGTCTTAATGCTTTAATGTTATCCCACTTCACATTAAAGCTCGACTACGGATACTTTAAGAATAGTGCCCTTATGTCTAATGTGTTCTCATGATTAAGTCACACTTAATCCATTAAACGGACTATCTATTCTAGGGACTTTATTAATCAACCATAATAAAGAAAATGCCTTTTATTATTAATAAATAATTCGATACAAGTACCAAAAGTATTGGCCTCTAGGGCTTACACCAACAGTTTTGACTTTCTCATCCCTTTTTGACCCTAGGCTTGTCCTAGTGGTCTTGTTGCTCATGTTTGAGTTCATGCTTTCAGGTTAAGCAACAAATACCCAAAGAGATCATTACAAATTGATTGAGCTTGATTGTTTATCATGACTAACTTGTTTGTTTTGTAGGTTGCTTGGCTCATATGCTTTGAGTCTTGTGCATTGCACATTTAACTGATTATGTTGACTGTTGATTTCTATCTCCTTTTGCTTTGACTTTGAGTTGTGTACTGATTCTGTTTGACTGGTTTCAGGTACCTTTAGTTGCTTAGTTCTTTAAGAACTTGCTTTGCTTTGCTTTAATAGCAATTTGCATTGAGGTATAATCCCTTTTCTTCATGTAGTCTGGAAGACCTGGCCTGTTATTTGGCCAGGCAACTGTCTGAAGTCCTCCTTAAGAGGCAATGCTTGTGTGTGTTTACATTTATCCCAAGCAGGAAAAGTCCTTCTAATAAGGCAATTGGTAGAACCCAAGAGATAAGCAACCTATCTCCTACTATTCTGTGAGTCTTCTCCTTGCTCCCATTACATGGTTGTAGCATTGAGATCTTAACCCAAGATCTATCGAGTCAATAATCTGTGGAGAGAGTTCCTACTTTTTGAACTCCCACACCTTCTGATATTCAAATGCTCTCCCTGACCAGGGATAAGAGCAATGAGGCACACCCCTCATATCCTTTCATCTGCTTCACCTTAGCCCCTCAATGGCAAGGTTAAGAGCACCATTAACCCTATTCTAGTTGGCTTCATTGATTGATTACTTACTTCATATGCACATGTTTGCTTGTATGCTCTATGCATTTATCATCATTAATTGCTCATTAGTGCATGATCATTTCATTTGTCTCTGTAACATATCTTTGTTGTTTACCCATTGAGGACAATTGTAAGACCATCTATTGGCCATTGCTCCTATGATATGGAAGTGAGTATAAGACCATCTCATTGGCCACTCACCTTTTCTTTGCTTGATGCATTTGTTTGTTGTATGTGAGGATGCAACTGTAAGTCCCTGCAAGTTGGCATTTGCTTTCCTATGATCATATGTTGGATATTGGTATAAGTCCAGACTGATTGGCATCCGGTATCCAAGTTTCATTTTGTTTTAGGAGATTAGTGTAAGTCCATTGAGTGGCCTCTGATATCCATTTCTGTTTTAGGAGATTGGTGTAAATCCATCTAGTGGTAACTGGTATCCGCTTTTTGTTTGTGAGATTGGAGTAAGACCATTGAGTGGCATCCGGTATCATTTGCTTGCTTATATTATTATTGCTCATTGCCCATTCCAAAGGACACACTTGAATCATCTTCTATATGATCTCAAGAGGTGAACCCTCTAAGAAGTTTTACAATCCATCCTCATCCATTCATTCCCATTTTGTCCTAAACCTTTTCACACATTACTTTCAAACTTGAGATAGATATTGTGCAAACATCTTCATGTTTTCAAATCAAAAAACCTGGACCCCAAGTCCTTGACTTTTTTCAAACTCCATTTCATAATACTTCTTTTGAATCAATCTTAATCATACTTTGACTCTACTTTCATAATCACAATCAATTAACTTCACCCATTCAACTGTTTTGGCTTTGTCCATTGTTAATCTTTTCACATTAGCCATAGGTTTCAATTATCATTGTGGTTGATGTAAACCTCACCCTATCCTTAGTGAGTTGACTATAAGACTTCCGTACTGAAAACAGGGTTAACCCCTCTAGTACGTCGAAGCTATCCTCGCGTGGTGGATGTTGGTCTTGGTCGAGTTTTCTCCCATTGATAATGAAAAGCCTCAGTGCTATTGTTTAAAATTGAACTCACTAACTTTTGGAAATCTTTTAGCCGAACTACGGCGTTTTGATCCTTACCTTTGATAGAAGGTACGTAGGCAACGGGTTCATCCGTTCGAACACAAAAACAATAATAAATTGTATATTCTTTTCTCATCATCCCAATCATGTTTGCACAATACTTATGTCATAACAAATAACAATTTTATACAACAAGTGTGAAAAGGGCTCCCTAGGAGTACCTAGGACGTAGTGGGTGCCTAACACCTTCCCATTGCGTAATTTACCCCTTACCCAGACTCTCTGATCTTTTTATTAGTTTTCTACGCGTAAAACTTCTTAGGCTTTTGTTCGCTTTTTAGCCAGTCCTTTGGATAAATAAAAGTGCGGTGGCGACTCGATTCATTGTATGCTTTGCTTATGGTTTAATCAATAAATCATATAGCGACGAATACACCGCTACAGAAAAGTGGCGACTCTGCTGGGGAAACATCGATCCTTGGTGGTATTGCCTACTTTTCACCCTTGTTGTGCTATATTGTTATTTGTTATTTGACATATTTTTGTACAATTTGGGATAACTGTATTGATTGTAATGTTTGAATTGCTTGATATACAATTGCTGTTTGCTTTAGTGATCTGTGAGACGAGTTCTATACCCGGACTCGAGTGCACTATAGGATAGGAGAATGGCATAGTCTTGTTGACTGGTGTGGAGTATTCCTTAGCCAGTTGACTTGCGAGCCCATTCACTTGGTGGAGGTCATGTTGGATTAATAATGTCACACAAGTTATTTGTGGTTAGGCATTATTCTTTCAATCATGTGCCGCGGAAGCCAAGGACCGTGTAAGAACAAAAATTGTTCTACAACAGATTCCTTGATTTTGATGATAACAAAGGATGAAACCAAAAATGGCACCCTAACGAAAAGTTTCTAAGTGTGCAGGATTCTAAAGAAAGAAGGAAGAAATCTGATGATGTCATCAGATACAAAACAGATCAGATACAAAATATCAAATGATCAGAAGCATCTGAAGTGGAAACAAGTTCAGAAAGTCTAACTCTGAGCAAAACAGCAAAGTATCAGAAGCATCTGAACAAGAAGTAGCTCTAGAAGTTCTGACTCTGAACAACGGTTGTCTAACTCCAGAAGTTATCAGCAGAAATCCATCAGAACTCACAAGAGATTAACATCAGAAGCAAGATTCCAAGTTTCTCCAGAAACACAAATACTCTGAGCATGGAATTGCTAATCATGAAAGAGTAACGTTTAAGTCAAGAAAAGATTTGCAAATGGATTTCCTAATTGAGAAAGAGACGTTAATCTCCAACTTCAATAAAGAAAATACTACTTGTGGTAAGTAGTCATTTCAAGAAGAAAAAGTCATCCTGCAGAAGCTATTTTTGTGATGGCGTAACTTCATCTCAATATCCACCAGTTTCAACTACTACCTCACTGATCTATATAAAGGATTGCAAATCAACATTCAGTAAAACTACACATAGAAGGAAAAATATACTGAAACATCAACACAAGAAAACCTTCTTGCTCTCTAAATCTTCACGAAGCTTTTGCTTATAACGTGAATCACTTTGCTCATACTATTGTAATATTTGCTTTCTTAGAAGCACTCTAGATTACATAAATCTTTCTTCTATTGTTTGTTGATTTCCTCAAGTGACTCTGTGTAGTCTGTATACTTGAGAGGGCTAAGAGATTTTTTTTTATCTTAGACGTTGTTTGTAATCTTTCAAGATTAGTGGATTAAGTCCTTGTTGAAGGCGAAATCACCTTGGCCGGGTGGACTGGAGTAGCTTTGTGTTATAAGCGAACCAGTATAAAATCCTTGTGTGATTTTCATTTTGAAAAGCGCTTATTTTTCCAAACAATTCAAACCCCCCCTTTCTTGTTTTTCTCACCTTCAATTGGTATCAGAGCTCCGGCTCTGTTATTGATTTTCTAATCAAACACTTAACCGTGTAGAGAGATCCAGTACGAGAAAAACAATGGCCCACTCAAATGAAAGAGATTCTTACAATGCCAAGCCTCCTGTTTTTGATGGAGAGAAATTTGACTACTGGAAAGATAGAATCGAAAGTTTCTTTCTGGGTTATGATGCTGACCTCTGGGACATTGTCACAGATGGATACACACCTCCAGTCTTAAATGGAGCTGAAGTTCCCAGAAGTAAGATGTCAGAAGATCAGAAACGTGTCTTCAAAAATCACCACAAGGCCAGAACAATACTTCTAAATGCTATATCATACAACGAATATGAAAAGATCACCAACAGAGAGACAGCCAAAGATATACTTGACTCTCTGAAGATGACCCATGAAGGAAACTCCCAAGTCAAGGAGACGAAGGCTCTGGCGCTTATCCAGAAATATGAAGCCTTCAAAATGGAAGATGACGAAGCTATAGAGGCTATGTTTTCCAGATTTCAAACTCTTATTGCAGGTCTTAAAGTGCTAGACAAAGGATACACAACTGCAGATCATGTTAAGAAGATAGTCAGAAGTCTGCCAAAGAAATGGAGACCTATGGTTACTGCTCTGAAGCTGTCAAAGGATCTGAACAATATCAGCCTTGAAGAACTTGTTAGTTCTCTCAGAAGTCATGAGATAGAACTAGAGGAGGATGAACCTCAGAAAAGGAACAAGTCCGTAGCGCTAAAGTCCAGATCTGAAAGACGGAAAATTGACAGAACCAAAGCTCTCCAGGCAGAAACTGAAGATACTGACGACTCTGAACCTGAAGACTCTGATGATGAAGAAGAGTTGTCCCTACTAACCAGAAGAGTTAAGCAACTCTGGAAAAAGAGGAACAACAACTTCAGAAGACCAAGACCCAGAGGGGATCGATCAGAGTCAACTTCAAAAGGTAAAGCTAACAAAGATATTACCTGTTATGAATGTAAAGAAACAGGTCATTACAGGAACGAATGCCCTAAGCTAAAGAAGGACAACCCTAGAAAAGAAAGCTTCAAGAAAAACATCTTCAGGACAAAGAAAGGACTGTTGGCTACCTGGGATGACAGTGAATCTGGATCATCAGAATCTGACTCTGATGAACAGGCCAACGTAGCACTTATGGCTACCACATCCAGCAGCTCAGACGAAGAATCTGAAGAGGTATTTTCTGAACTTTCTCGATCTGACTTAGAATCATGTTTGTCAGAAACTCTTACCTCTTATCAGAAATTAAAACAAAAGTTTAAAAACATTAAAGGCTGTCTTAAAACAAAATTTGAAGAATGTAATGAACTTGAGATAACAATTCTAGCACATGAAGATACAATCAGATCTTTAACGTTAGAAAGAGATGGAGCAAAAACAAAAAGCTCAGAATTAGAAGAAGCGTTGTCTCAAGCACCACAAACTTCAAATAAAATTATTTATAAATATGAAGAAGCCTTTCAAGAATTTCTGAAGAATGGGATAGATAGGAGTATTATGGCATCCATGATCTATGGAGTAAGTCAGAACAATAAAAGGGGAATTGGGTATGATCCTAAGGAAGATAAAACTTCTACAAGTGATCAAATCAAATCTCCTTTTTCATATCACTACACACACACACAAGAACACAAATTTAAAAATGCTAGAAGACCCAAAGTTATAAGAAACTCTGGGAAAACTAATCTAAAAGGACCCAAGAGATTCTGGGTACCGAAAGATAGGATTATCTATGTTGCAGATATCCTATGCAGCAAAGTTCAGACACCAGTCATGGTACCTGGACTCTGGATGCTCGCGACACATGACGGGAAGAAAGTCTATGTTCCAAAGTCTGGAACTTAAAGACGCTGGATTTGTAGGCTTCGGAGGAGATCAGAAAGGAAGGATCAGAGGCTCCGGAACTATCGGTAATGGTACTCTTCCCTCTATTTCTGATGTTCTTTATGTAGAAGGATTAATGCATAACTTGTTATCCATAAGTCAATTAAGTGATAACGGTTATGATGTAATCTTCAATCAAAAAACATGTAAAGCCATTAATCAGAACGATGGCTCTGTCCTTTTCACAGGCAAGAGGAAAAACAACATTTACAAAATAAATCTTTCTGATTTAAAAGATCAAAATGTTAAATGTCTAATGTCAGTTCACGAAGAGCAATGGGTATGGCATAGACGCTTGGGCCACATTAGCATGAGGAAACTTTCTCAGCTAACAAAACTCGAGTTAGTCAGAGGCCTACCTAAACTGAAGTTTTCTTCAGATGCTCTGTGTGAAGCTTGTCAGAAAGGAAAATTTTCAAAAACATCTTTTAAAAGAAAAATGTTGTTTCTACCTCTAAGCCTCTGGAACTTCTTCACATTGACTTATTTGGTCCTGTGAAAACAGCATCAGTTAATGGAAAGAAGTATGGACTAGTCATTGTTGATGATTACAGTCGCTGGACATGGGTAAAATTCCTAAAGCACAAGAGTGAGTCTCACTCTGTATTCACAAGTTTCTGTTCCAAAGTGCAAAAAGAATTTGACTCTAAAATTATTAGAGTCAGAAGTGATCATGGTGGAGAATTTGAAAACAAAGATTTTGAAGAATTATTTGATTCTAATGGAATATCCCATGATTTCTCCTGTCCTAGAACTCCACAACAAAATGGAGTTGTAGAGAGGAAGAATAGGACACTCCAAGAGATGGCCAGAACCATGATCAATGAAACAAATGTAGCAAAGCACTTTTGGGCAGAAGCTGTAAATACAGCGTGTTATATTCAGAATAGAATCTCTATAAGACCTATTCTGGAAAAGACTCCCTATGAACTGTGTAAAGGAAGAAAACCAAACATTTCATATTTTCATCCTTTTGGATGTTCTTGTTTTATATTAAATACTAAAGAACATCTGAACAAGTTTGATTCCAAAGCACAGAAAGGTATTATGTTAGGATACTCAGAACGCTCTAAAGGCTATAGAGTATACAACACAGAAACCAAAATTGTGGAAGAATCAATTCATGTCAGATTTGATGATAAGCTTGACCCTGAAAAGTCAAAGCTAGTTGAAAAGTTTGCAGATTTGGAAATCACTCTTGTAGAATCTGATAAATCTCCAGAAGCAACTGTCACTCAAAGCTCTGAAGAAATTAAATCTCCAGAGATCCCAAAGAAAGTCAAGAGTCGTATCAATGTATCTGAAGACTTGATTCTGGGAAACAAGGATGAACCTGTCAGAACCAGATCTACCTTCAGAACTTCTGAAGATATTCCTCTGGGACTAGTGTCTCTGATTGAGCCTACGTCTTGTGATGAAGCACTTCAGGATAACGACTGGGTGGCAGCTATGCAAGAAGAATTGGATCAATTCTCAAAGAATGATGTCTGGGATCTCGTTCCTAACCCAGAGGCACTCATGTCATTGGAACCAGATGGGTTTTCAGAAACAAACTGAACGAGAAAGGAGAAGTTGTCAGAAACAAAGCTCGACTGGTAGCTCAAGGTTACAGTCAACAAGAAGGTATTGACTTTAATGAAACCTTTGCTCCAGTCGCGAGGTTAGAATCTATTCGTCTTCTCATATCTTTTTCTATTAATCACTCTATCAAATTATACCAAATGGATGTCAAGAGTGCATTCCTTAATGGTTATATTTCAGAAGAAGTGTATGTCAATCAACCTCCAGGTTTTGAAAATTCAAACTTTCCAGAACATGTTTTTAAACTTAAGAAATCCTTATATGGACTTAAACAAGCTCCCAGAGCTTGGTATGAACGTTTAAGTAGTTTTCTTCTGGAACAAAATTTTATCAGAGGGAAAGTTGATTCTACACTCTTCTGTAAAAACCTTAATAATGATCTCATGATATGCCAGATTTATGTTGATGATATTATTTTTGGTTCTGCTAATATCTCTGTTTGCCAAGAATTTTCTAAGTTAATGCAGGCAGAATTTGAAATGAGTTTAATGCAAGAATTAAAGTTCTTTCTGGGAATTCAAATTAATCAAACTCCAGAAGTCACATATGTTCATCAAAGCAAGTACATTAAAGGCGTTCTGAAGAAGTTTGACATGACTGAATGCAACTCTGCAAAGACTCCCATGCACCCAAATTGCATTCTGGAAAAGGAAGAGGTAAGCAGCAAGGTTTGTCAGAAGCTCTATCGAGGTATGATAGGCTCTCTTCTCTATCTGACTGCTACTCGTCCTGATATTCTCTTTAGTGTCTGTCTTTGTGCCAGATTCCAATCAGATCCTAGAGAATCTCATTTAACAGCAGTTAAGAGAATTCTTAAGTATCTGAAAGGAACTCCTAACCTGGGCCTGATGTATGAGAAAACATCAGAGTATAGACTCTCGGGTTATTGTGATGCAGATTATGCAGGAGATAGAATAGAACGAAAAAGCACTTCTGGAAATTGCCAGCTTCTGGGAAACAATCTAATCTCCTGGGCTAGCAAAAGACAGTCAACTATTGCTCTATCAACTGCAGAAGCAGAATACATCTCAGCATCACTGTGCACAACTCAGATGCTCTGGATGAAGCATCAGCTAGAAGATCTACAAATCTTTGAGAGTAACATTCCTATCTTTTGTGATAATACTGCTGCTATTTGTTTAAGTAAGAATCCCATTCTACATTCCAGAGCCAAACACATAGAAATAAAACATCATTTTATCAGAGACTATGTTCAGAAAGGGATAGTAACTTTGAAGTTCATTGATACAGAACATCAATGGGCAGATATCTTTACTAAGCCTCTAGCTGAAGATAGATTTCTCTTTATCTTAGAACATCTGAACATTAAAAATTGCCCTGAATGAAGTATGGCTCTGAAAATGTAAAATGTGACTCTGATGTAAACAAATGTACTTCTGCCTCTGACTCTGATACTTCTACCAAGTTAAGAAGATATCTGAGTTAGAAATCTTCAGAAGCCAATCCTTTGGAATTCCTGAAGATCAGATACATCAACACGTGGAGCGCTAAGCGTCTAACCCTAGAACTTCTAGACAGTTGTCAAAAGAAATTCAAAGGTCAGAACGTTTGAGTTCTCCTCGAGCAGTGTGCGTACTGTGGGATTAGACATTCATTTATTAGCTGTAATCATTTTTCCCCCCAAACGTGCTATTTTGATTTTTGTGCTAACGCTGGAATGTGTGTCGTTTTGCATGTGTTTGAACTTAGGGTATATAAACACTTTTCTCACATTTCACACACTTATCACTCTCACTCACTCTAAAACCCTAAACCCTTCTCTCAAGCATTCTCTGAAAGCTCTCAATCTTCATCTTCTTCTTCACCATGGACGCTCAACAACAGGAAGTGTTTAACTTTTCACAACAAATGGAATCAAGTTCTACTGCTCAAACCTCAAACACTCAAACACCAACGGTTACAGGCGTCACCATAACCCCTGTTTACAAAGAACCTCATGTTCTTGACCGTGAACGCCATATCAACCTTTCAACCCCTTTTGAAGGTTTGGATGTGTTGTGCAAATCGCTTGTTGATTTCGAAAACTTGAAGAGGAATGGCGTTGATCTCACTGAAGAACTTCGCAAGCAAGGGTGGGAAAACTATTTCCAAAGGCTTTATGGTCCTATTTACCCACTTCTCGTCAAGGAGTTCTGGAGACATGCAGATGCAGATGACAACTTCATCGTCTCATATGTTCTGGGGGTGAAGATTGTTATTACTGAAGGGTCTATTGCCTCCTTGTTGAACATGGAGCGAAGTGGAGGAAAAAGGATTTACAACATCCCTCCTAGGTCAAAGCGCATCACTGAAGTCATCAACCCAACAATCTTCAAGCCCAACGTTGAAGGAAACCCTTCTAAGAACAAGGAGCTGCATCAGAACCTCAGAGTGTGGCTGAAGATTATTCTGGGAACCATTCACCACCGTCCAGCCTCTAACTCTTCTGACTACATCAATGCAGACCAGAAATGCATTCTGTACTGCATTCAGAAGGGTGTGAAGATCTGCCTCCCTGCTCTCCTTTTCAGATATCTGAGAGATTCTGTCAGAGAAACCAGAAACAATATGAAGCCCAGATCCTACATTCCTCTGGGAAGATTGCTATCTGACGTCTTCATTGAGAATGGATTGGTAGATCATCTGGAAAAGACCAAGCTGATGGATGATCTGGCAATAGATGTGGGGAAGCCTCTGAACGCCAGGAATCTCAAGAGTATGGGAGTTATCAAGAAGATTCAAGTCAAACCCACTCTGGACACATCCTGGGCGTGTTTGAAAGATCAGAGGAAGATGCCTCATGGCCTTGCCAGGTTCTTCAAGAATGAACCCAGAGATGTTATTGCTATCTATCTTCAGCGTCTGCTGGATGAAGGTGTTGATATCTCTGATTTCAGCCTCGACGACTGTCTGGATTCAGAGGAAGACTTCGTCAGATACAAGAGAGGTCTCTCTAAGAAGAAGATTGCTCCACCACCAAAGAAGGCCAGACTTGGAGAAGCTTCTGGAAGCAATTCTTCAGCTCCTCTGAATATCTCTACTGGTACGTCTGTTCCTCCTGTTACCTCTAATCCTCTGATGGCTTCTTCTAACCCTCTCTCTTCACAACCTATTTTTACTACCTCTGAAATCCCTCCTTCAACCACCAGAACCTCCCAACCTTCACCAGTTCTAAATATAGCCCGTACTTTCATACCTCCCTCTAAACCTGCACAAGCCCACCAAAGCACTTCATCTTCATCATCCTCAGAACCAGAATCACCCCCATATGTTTCCCTCTCTTCTGACCCTGAATTTTCTGACCCTGAATCCCCAACCATAGCCACACTTTATGCTCATAAACTTGCTTCACAACAACAAACACAAACACAATCTGAAGCAACTTCACCTCCACCACAACAAACAACCACCATACCTTCTGAAAACCAACCCTCTGACCATCCCACTTCTGATATCAACCCACCAAACATCTCCGCTGAACCAGAACCAGAAGCCGAACCTTTAGATTTAAACCCTCTTTATGCTTCACCTCAAACATCTGAACCTCAACCAGAAGCAGAATCTGAACCCCAACCTGAGTCAGAATCTGAACCTCAAACCTTAAATCTCAGCCCTCCAAACTCTCTACCTCATATCTCTGAACCAGAACCTGGACCTGAACTTTCTACACCTACCCTAAAGGAAGCCATCATGATGATTGCAGAGGCTTCGGTTCAAAAGGTCGATTCTCTGGTCACTAACTCTGAAATCAGTGATGATCCTAAATCTGTAAGGACACACTGGAACAAAGTCATTGGCTGGATGACATCTGTGGCCTTTAGACTCAAGGGCATCTCTGAAAAAGTCAGAAATGGCTACATCAGAGATGCTGAGGCAAGACTCCAGGAGAGACTTGCCAGAGAGGCTGAAGCCAGAAGGCTAGAGGAAGAGAGATTGGCCAAGGAAGCTGAAGAAGAAGCAAGAAGGCTAGAAGAAGAAAGACTTGCTAAGGAAGCTGAAATCCTAAGGGAAAAGGAAGCTGAAGCTAAGGCTCTGGCGGATGCAGAAGCACAAGCTGCTGTTGAAGCTGAAGCTCAGCAGGCTCTGACTCTGGGGGAGTCCTCTTCTGCTATTCCTATGGTTCTTCAGACTCTGAAAGAACTTAAGCAAGATCAGAATGAACTCCGGGCCAGAATGGACAAGCAAGATACTGTCAACGACAACATCCAGAACTTGCTTCAAATGCTGCTTCAGAGAATGCCTCCGCCTCCGAACCCTTAGGCACTTAGGATTTATTTTTGCTTGCCTGTTGTTTTTTTATCTTCTCTGGATCTGATGTTTTCTTATTTTCTGTTGCCTTTATGCTTCTATCTATGAATTCAAGTTTTTCTCTTTACTTATTTGCTACTATGTCTTTTTGATTCTGACAAAAAGGGGGAGAAATTATTAATAGCTCTGATGAAAATATTGTCTAATACCTTAAGCATTCTGCAACATATTTCTCTTAAAATAAAATTATCTAACTTGGACTTAAGAAATTGCAGAAAGTTTCAGAAACCTCTTTACTTAGAAACTCTGGTAAGAACTTCTGAACTCCCTAGCATTATCTCAGGGGGAGCTTCTGTCTATCTGATCTAATATTATTCATGTTTCATCTGCTAATTAAGGTTGTTTTGTCATCATCAAAAAGGGGGAGATTGTAAGAACAAAAATTGTTCTACAACAGATTCCTTGATTTTGATGATAACAAAGGATGAAACCAAAAATGGCACCCTAACGAAAAGTTTCTAAGTGTGCAGGATTCTAAAGAAAGAAGGAAGAAATCTGATGATGTCATCAGATACAAAACAGATCAGATACAAAATATCAAATGATCAGAAGCATCTGAAGTGGAAACAAGTTCAGAAAGTCTAACTCTGAGCAAAACAGCAAAGTATCAGAAGCATCTGAACAAGAAGTAGCTCTAGAAGTTCTGACTCTGAACAACGGTTGTCTAACTCCAGAAGTTATCAGCAGAAATCCATCAGAACTCACAAGAGATTAACATCAGAAGCAAGATTCCAAGTTTCTCCAGAAACACAAATACTCTGAGCATGGAATTGCTAATCATGAAAGAGTAACGTTTAAGTCAAGAAAAGATTTGCAAATGGATTTCCTAATTGAGAAAGAGACGTTAATCTCCAACTTCAATAAAGAAAATACTACTTGTGGTAAGTAGTCATTTCAAGAAGAAAAAGTCATCCTGCAGAAGCTATTTTTGTGATGGCGTAACTTCATCTCAATATCCACCAGTTTCAACTACTACCTCACTGATCTATATAAAGGATTGCAAATCAACATTCAGTAAAACTACACATAGAAGGAAAAATATACTGAAACATCAACACAAGAAAACCTTCTTGCTCTCTAAATCTTCACGAAGCTTTTGCTTATAACGTGAATCACTTTGCTCATACTATTGTAATATTTGCTTTCTTAGAAGCACTCTAGATTACATAAATCTTTCTTCTATTGTTTGTTGATTTCCTCAAGTGACTCTGTGTAGTCTGTATACTTGAGAGGGCTAAGAGATTTTTTTTTTATCTTAGACGTTGTTTGTAATCTTTCAAGATTAGTGGATTAAGTCCTTGTTGAAGGCGAAATCACCTTGGCCGGGTGGACTGGAGTAGCTTTGTGTTATAAGCGAACCAGTATAAAATCCTTGTGTGATTTTCATTTTGAAAAGCGCTTATTTTTCCAAACAATTCAAACCCCCCCTTTCTTGTTTTTCTCACCTTCAATTGGTATCAGAGCTCCGGCTCTGTTATTGATTTTCTAATCAAACACTTAACCGTGTAGAGAGATCCAGTACGAGAAAAACAATGGCCCACTCAAATGAAAGAGATTCTTACAATGCCAAGCCTCCTGTTTTTGATGGAGAGAAATTTGACTACTGGAAAGATAGAATCGAAAGTTTCTTTCTGGGTTATGATGCTGACCTCTAGGACATTGTCACAGATGGATACACACCTCCAGTCTTAAATGGAGCTGAAGTTCCCAGAAGTAAGATGTCAGAAGATCAGAAACGTGTCTTCAAAAATCACCACAAGGCCAGAACAATACTTCTAAATGCTATATCATACAACGAATATGAAAAGATCACCAACAGAGAGACAGCCAAAGATATACTTGACTCTCTGAAGATGACCCATGAAGGAAACTCCCAAGTCAAGGAGACGAAGGCTCTGGCGCTTATCCAGAAATATGAAGCCTTCAAAATGGAAGATGACGAAGCTATAGAGGCTATGTTTTCCAGATTTCAAACTCTTATTGCAGGTCTTAAAGTGCTAGACAAAGGATACACAACTGCAGATCATGTTAAGAAGATAGTCAGAAGTCTGCCAAAGAAATGGAGACCTATGGTTACTGCTCTGAAGCTGTCAAAGGATCTGAACAATATCAGCCTTGAAGAACTTGTTAGTTCTCTCAGAAGTCATGAGATAGAACTAGAGGAGGATGAACCTCAGAAAAGGAACAAGTCCGTAGCGCTAAAGTCCAGATCTGAAAGACGGAAAATTGACAGAACCAAAGCTCTCCAGGCAGAAACTGAAGATACTGACGACTCTGAACCTGAAGACTCTGATGATGAAGAAGAGTTGTCCCTACTAACCAGAAGAGTTAAGCAACTCTGGAAAAAGAGGAACAACAACTTCAGAAGACCAAGACCCAGAGGGGATCGTGACTCTCAACAAACCCGTGATTCGTGGTTGATTCGTTCAGACAACCTTAATATCAATGGAACCTGGGTGTTGATCAGGTATAAAACCAAAATCCCCCAAAAAGGATGGTTGATATTAAGGATGTTCGAACCGGTTCATGTACCGTTAATATCAATGGAACTTGGGTGTCGATAAGGTGAAAACCTAAATCCACTAAAACGGATGATTGATATTAGGGATACAATGAGCTTTCCCATGACCTTTGTTTGGTGTGCCTTGTTTGATCCATGAGTGTGATTGTTGCATTCATGCATTCACGCATTCATCCGCATTCATGTCATCAAAAAAAAAAGAAAGAAAATTTTCAAGGAACTTAAAAGGGTTTATTTGCAAAATTTTCAGACATGGAAAGACCAAAAAGGCATACAAAGAAGTACAGCTTTAGACAGCCCGATGTAAAAGAGTTAAGGAATCTGACATCGTATGTATTAGATCCCTTGGGTTTCAAAGCTCGCTATGGGAAGCTTCTACCTCTGCTGACTACTCAGGTTGACGAAGGGTTGATGAGTACTCTGGCTCAGTTCTATGATCCCCTGTATCATTGCTTCTCATTTCCGGACTTCCAGCTGTTGCCGACCTTGGAGGAGTATTCTCATCTCATTGGGATTCCGATTCTGGATCAAGTGCCGTTCAGTGGCCTAGAGAGTATCCCGACTGCTCGAGAGATTTCCAACTTGTTGCACATAGATGAAGAGTTGATTAGGGCTAATCTGACTACCAAAGGCGGAATTCAGGGTTTTCCTTCCGAGTTCCTCATTGATCAAGCTACCTTTTATGGGAAGGCCATGAGTGAGGATGCCTTTGAGGCCTTGTTTGTGCTGCTCATCTATGGATTGGTGTTGTTTCCCAACTTCGACAAGTTCGTGGACATGAACGCTATTAGGATCTTCTCAGTTCTTAATCCAGTTCCGACTTTGTTGGGCGATGCCTATGTTTCCTTGCACTCCAGGAATGCGAAAGGAGGAGGAGTTATTGTCTGCTGTCTACCCCTGCTGTACAAGTGGTTTATTTCGCACTTGCCGCAGACAATTGCTTTCAAGGAGAACAAGAGATGTCTACGGTGGTCTCAGAGACTCATGTCTCTCACCAATGATGATATCACCTGGTATGATCGCGTGTATGATACCGTCCAGATCATCGACTATTGTGGTGAATTCCCTAATGTGCCTCTTCTTGGCACATGTGGTGGGATCAGCTACAATCCTATTCTTGCACGTCGTCAGCTTGGGTTCCCCCTAAAGGATAAACCTAATAACATTATGTTAGAAGGCGTATTCTTTCTGGAGGGTAAAGATCCCCAAGGCCTGAAAGCCAGATTTGTCCGTGCTTGGCGCAGTATTCGCAAGAAGAGTAGGAACGAGTTGGGTCCAAAGAACTGCATTGCTTTGGAGCCATACACCTCTTGGGTCAGACAGAGAGCTGCCACTTACTTGATGCCGTACGATCATCCGAGACCTACACCGTTGGATGTGGCTGGGCCTTCAACCCTCCCTACCCAACGTGTAGAGGAGTTGAGAGAAGAAGACCTTTCACGTGCTTGGATCCGTGAAAGAGAAGAATTGCTGCAGCAGCTCAAGGAGAAGGACGCTATGATTGAGTTCCTCGAGCATCGAGTGATCGACGATCCGAACGACGCTTGGACATCTCTGCTTCCTCAGTCTTCCAAGTTCTGGAAACGGAAGTATGATCGACTTGCAAAAGAGAAAGCAGACATGGAGGCGGCCTATGAGAGAGAGATCAAGAAGTTGTGCACTTCTCGTCTTCCAGCATCCCGAGCTTCTAGGGATCCATAGGATGTTATTTGCCTTTCCTCTTTGTAATAACCAAAAATGTTGTACTTCTTTGTCTTGTTATATTGAATGAAATATTTTCCACGAGAATTTAAAATGCTATAATCATTCAAAATATTGCAAATAATACCCTAAGGGTTCCTTGAAAATAAACAAAGCATCTACACAAGCATTTCATGCATCATTTTTTGCATAAGCAGGTACTCTTTGTTTCTGGTCTTCTTGTCCTAACCTCTGTTCTTCATTTATTTTGAAGACAAGCTGACTCACCGGTATTATACGCGAGTCAATTCTGCGAGAGTCATGGAGCAACTAGAACAAGAGAACAGAGAATTGAAGGAAGAGGTCGCCAGACTTGGCGCTTTGATGGAGCAATTCCTCGCTGCTCAGAATCAACCTGCTCCGACGCCCGCAACTCCTCCCCAGAGGACAGTCATCTCAGAAGTAGCCACTTCGACTGTGCCAGTCAGCGCTCATGCGCCCAACGCTATGCCGCCCGGATTCCCTTGGGGAATGCCTCCAGGCTTTATGCCAGATATTCCTGCGCCAACCTTTGCTCACATGCCGGCATCTAGCCCGGTCCTTGTTCCCGCTCCTCCTGTCGTGCATACCATGCCAAGGGTAGACGACACTATCTATCACTCTGAGCCATCTGAGGGCTCAGACGTTCATGAAAAGATGGATGCCATGAACGACCAATTCCTCGAGCTGAGAAAGGAATTGAGGACTCTCCGTGGTAAAGATTTGTTCGGCAAGTCTGCAGCCGAGCTTTGCCTTGTTCCCGGTGTGAAGATACCGATCAAATTCAAAGTACCTGACTTTGAAAAGTACAAAGGGAACACCTGTCCACTCGCTCACCTGGTCATGTACGCCAGGAAGATGTCTACTCAGACAGATAATGATCAACTGTTGATTCATTATTTTCAAGACAGCTTGTCCGGTGCAGCGCTCAGATGGTACATGAGCTTGGACAGTGCCAATATCAGATCCTTCAACGACCTTGGCGAAGCTTTCGTCAAGCAGTATAAGTACAACGTCGATATGGCGCCTGACCGAGATCAACTCAGGTCCATGTCACAGAAGGACAAGGAATCTTTCAAGGAGTACGCCCAGAGGTGGCGAGAGCTGGCAGCTCAAATCACTCCACCGCTAGAAGAGAAAGAAATGACCAAGATCTTTCTGAAGACTCTTGGCTCATTCTACTATGAGCGGATGGTAGCAAGCGCTCCCTCTGATTTCACCGAGATGGTGAACATGGGGATGCGTCTCGAGGAAGGTGTCCGCGAAGGACGGTTGGCAAAAGATGATGGCTCTTCTTCTAAACGGTATGGGGCGTTTAAGAGGAAAGAAGGCGAAGCCCATGCTGTGCAATCTCAGTCCAAGCATAGAAGACCCTCTGTTCAGAGGAAGCCCGCACATCGTGCCGGACATCAACACCAGGTGGCTCATATAGCACCTGTCTTCAAAGACAATGCTCAGCAATACCAACATCAACAATATCAACATCAGCAACAATATCAACAGCCGCAGTACCAACAACAACAGTCTCGTCCACAGCAACAGGCTTACCAGCCTCGTGGTAGTACAAGTAATCAAGCAAACATGAGTTATGATAGGAAGAAGATCAATTTTGATCTGATTCCCATGTCTTACGCAGAGTTGTATCCCTCTCTAATAGAGCGGAAGCTGATTACTCCAAGAGATCCTCCGGCTATACCGGCTAACCCTCAGTGGTGGTATAAGCCTGACCTGCACTGTGTCTATCATTCTGGCGCTCCGGGCCACGATATAGAGAATTGTTTTCAGCTGAAGACCAAGGTTCAGGACCTTGTGAGATGTGGTATTCTGAGTTTTGAGGACTCAAGCCCGAACGTCACCAAGAACCCATTGCCTTCGCATGGGAAGTCTGTTAATATGATTCAGGAATGCCTTGGGAAGTACAAGGTCAGATACGTGAGCCACATCAGGCAGTCGTTGGTTGAATTACACCGTCTGCTGTGTCAGTACAGCTACTTGGAACATAACCACGACAAGTGCCGCGTCTGTTCGGTTAATCGCTTGGGTTGCGATCCAGTACATCGAGAACTTCAGAAGATGTTGAATGAGGGTACCATTGAGATTCTGCAGAATCGCAATGTTGATGAAGTTGAGCCTGAAGTGAATGTCATCTCACCAGTGTTCAAGCTGCCTGAGCCCGTTGTTATTCGTTACAATAGCAACAAGCCGAAGGCTTCCCCTTCCTTGGTCATTAAACCCGCAGGCCCTGTGCCCTACTCCTCAGACCGAGCTGTGCCATTCCGATACAACCCTGTTGCTGTCCAAGATGGGGTAGAAGTGCCTTTACCTTCCACTTCCGTAACCACTGTCGCTGATGTAAGTGGGTTGACCCGAAGTGGTCGTGTATTTTCTGCACCTGCTAAAGCCCCTGTTGTTTCTGAATCTGCTGAATGTCCTGTGGGGACAGTTGTCAAAGTTCAGAATCCGGCACTTGATGTTGCCAAACCATCCTCCTCCGTACAAAAGACTCCCGTTTCTTCAGTTGGCTCGAGCGGCATCGTAGATGAAGAATCTGATGAGATGCTGAAGCTCATCAGAAAGAGTGAGTACAACATTGTAGACCAGCTTCTACAAACACCATCCAAGATTTCTATTCTTTCTCTGTTGCTGAATTCAGAACCCCATAGGGAGGCTCTGCAGAAAGTCTTGGATCTGGCGTATGTTGATCACGACGTCACCATCGAGCAGTTTGATAGTATTGTTGCAAACATTACCGCTTGCAACACTTTGAGCTTTTGTGACGCTGATCTCCCTGAGGAGGGAAGAGACCACAACATGGCTTTACATATCTCCATGAATTGCCAATCTGATGCAATGTCCAATGTGCTGGTGGACACTGGATCTTCTCTAAATGTATTGCCAAAATCCACACTCTCTCGACTGTCATATCAAGGTCCTCCTATGAAGCAGAGTGGGGTTGTTGTGAAAGCATTTGATGGGTCGCGCAAGACCTTGATTGGAGAGGTTGATCTCCCAATCAAAATTGGACCAAGCGATTTCCAAGTTACCTTCCAGGTAATGGATATCCACCCATCTTATAGCTGTCCCTTAGGCAGACCATGGATTCACGAGGCTGGCGCCGTGACATCCACCCTACACCAGAAGTTGAAATTTGTCAAAAACAAGAAACTTGTCGTGGTAGGGGGAGAAAGGGCTCTCCTGGTTAGCCATCTGTCTTCTTTCTCGTACATTGACGCTGAGGATGAAGTTGGAACTCCGTTCCAAGCTTTATCTATTGATGAACCAATCGAGAAGAAGTCTCCTTCATTCACTTCCTACCGTGATGCGAAGTTGGCCATTGAGTGTGGTGCAGTTGCTGGACTAGGGAAGGTGCTTGAACTTGAAGATAACAGATCCCGGGCTGGCATTGGCTACTGTTCTGGGGCATGTAATGAGCAAGGTTTGTTCACAACTGGAGGATTCATCCATGCTGATCAACCTAAAGAGGAAGCTGCTGCTATCTTAGAAGAGGATGCGGAAGACGTGAACAATTTTGTTATTCCTGGTGGTGTCTGCCACAATTGGGTCGCTGTAGATGTTCCTACAGTCATCCATAGATCAGAGTAATTTGTTCACTTTGTTTAAAACCCTTCTCCCATGCCAAAAGGAGAAGTGATGACATTGTTGGCAAAGCATATATACAATGATGTTTTCATTCAATTAATGCATTGTTTAACATTTGTTTTTCCTTTGTTTTCACTTTTTGCTTTTGCATGAAATCAGTGATCACAAAAAACCCATAAACACAAGAATAAACGCAATCTTTTTCATCTGCATAATGATTTGCTTGTTTAAATTCTAAAGTTTTTCATTAACCAAAATCATTATGCAGGTTGATTCTAAAACCCATTGAACATAATGATCCAACGCCATCTCCCAACTTTGAATTCCCTGTATTTGAGGCAGAGGAAGATGATGTTGAAGGGATTCCTGATGAGATTACCCGTCTCCTTGAGCACGAAGAGAAGGTCATCCAGCCGCATCTCGAAGACTTGGAAACAGTCAACTTGGGGTCTAAAGATTGTGTTCGCCTGGTGAAGATCGGGGCACTTCTTGAAGGGTCTGTCAAGGAAGATTTGATCAGCTTGCTACGAGAATATTCAGATATCTTTGCTTGGTCCTATGAAGACATGCCGGGTTTGGATACAGATATTGTGCAACATTTCCTGCCTTTAAAGCCTGAGTGCGTGCCTGTGAAGCAGAAGCTCAGAAGAACTCATCCAGATATGGCATTGAAGATCAAAGAGGAAGTTCAGAAGCAAATTGACGCGGGGTTTCTGGTGACTTCTACATATCCTCAATGGGTGGCCAATATTGTGCCTGTTCCTAAGAAGGACGGAAAAGTCCGTATGTGCGTTGACTACAGAGATTTGAATAAAGCTAGTCCAAAGGACGATTTTCCTCTACCACACATTGACATGTTGGTAGACAATACAGCTAAATTCAAAGTCTTTTCCTTTATGGACGGATTTTCCGGATATAATCAAATCAAGATGGCACCAGAGGATATGGAGAAGACAACATTCATCACACCTTGGGGAACATTATGTTATCGAGTGATGCCCTTCGGTTTGAAGAACGCCGGAGCCATGTATCAACGAGCTATGACTACCTTGTTTCATGACATGATGCACGAGGAGATAGAAGTCTATGTTGATGATATGATTGCTAAGTCCCGAACGGAAGTTGAACATGTTGAGCATTTGTTGAAGCTTTTTCAGCGTCTGAGAAAGTTTAAACTTTGTTTGAATCCGAACAAATGTACATTTGGAGTCCGTTCCGGCAAATTGTTGGGTTTTGTGGTAAGTGAAAGAGGTATTGAGGTTGATCCTGCAAAGGTCAAAGCAATACAAGAGATGCCCGCACCCAAATTTGAGAAGCAAGTCCGAGGTTTTCTTGGCCGCTTGAATTACATTTCCAGATTTATATCCCACATGACTGCCACATGTGCGTCGATATTCAAGCTCCTCCGGAAAGATCAGTCTCATGATTGGACCGAGGATTTCCAGAAAGCTTTCGACAGTATCAAAGATTATCTGTCTGAACCTCCGATCTTGTCTCCGCCTGTGGAAGGAAGACCTCTGATTATGTATTTGACAGTTCTTGAAGACTCGATGGGTTGTGTACTCGGTCAACAAGATGAATCAGGGAAGAAGGAATTTGCTATATACTACCTCAGTAAGAAGTTCACTGATTGTGAGTCTCGGTACTCTATGCTTGAGAAGACATGCTGTGCTTTGGCTTGGGCTGCCAAGCGTTTGCGCCAGTACATGATAAATCATACAACTTGGTTGATATCCAGAATGGATCCAATTAAGTATATCTTCGAGAAGCCTGCTTTAACTGGGAGGATTGCCCGTTGGCAGATGTTGTTGTCTGAGTATGATATTGAGTATCGAGCTCAGAAAGCTATCAAAGGTAGTATCTTGGCTGACCATTTAGCGCACCAGCCAATTGAAGATCATCAGTCTATTCAGTATGACTTCCCTGACGAGGAAATTCTGTATTTGAAGATGAAAGATTGCGATGAGCCTACACTTGATGAAGGTTCGGAACCTGGTTCCAGATGGACGATGGTGTTTGATGGCGCTGTTAATCAATATGGGAATGGAATTGCCGTTATGGTGTACCAGAGAGGATCATTACTGATAATGGATCCAATCTGAATAACAAGATGATGGATGAGTTGTGCGCCGAATTCAAGATTGCACACCATAATTCCTCTCCCTACAGACCTAAGATGAATGGGGCTGTTGAAGCTGCTAATAAGAATATCAAGAGGATTATCCAGAAGATGACTGTCACGTACAAAGATTGGCATGAGATGCTGCCATTTGCTTTGCATGGATATCGTACGTCTGTACGCACTTCAACAGGGGCAACCCCTTTCTCTCTTGTTTATGGCATGGAAGTTGTTCTCCCAGTAGAGGTGGAGATCCCATCAATGCGAGTCTTGATGGAAGCCAAGTTGACTGATACTGAATGGATTCAGAGTCGTTATGACCAACTGAATTTGATTGAAGAAAAGAGATTGGCTGCCATGTGTCATGGCCAGTTATATCAGCAGAGAATGAAGAAAGCATTCGACAAGAAGGTCAAGCCTCGTGTGTTCCGAGAAGGTGACCTCGTGCTCAAGAAAGTCTTGTCTTTCGCGCCCGATTCCAGGGGCAAGTGGACTCCAAACTACGAGGGTCCATATGTTGTTAAGAGAGCCTTTTCAGGCGGTGCTTTGATGCTTACAACAATGGATGGGGAGGATTTCACTCGTCCTGTGAATTCAGATGCAGTCAAGAGATACTTTGCCTAAAAAAAAGTATATGCAAATGAAAAAACAGAATAGCTCGCTAAGTTGAAAACCCGAAAGGGCGGCTTAGGCAAAAATGAGCGTCTCGGTGGAGAACCCGCAAGGGTAATCCAGGCAAAAATTAGAGACTTGAAAAAAGAGAATATTTGCATCCCGCTAGATTGAATACCTCACACTGGGGCAATCTAGGCAAAAATTAGGGATTTGGCAAGTAACTGCATCCTGACAAGACTTTCTGTTCACCAGTCGTCGTTTCGTCAGAAGATTCTCGATTCGTCGTCAACTGAAGCTTCGAATACATCGAGATTCAAATTGGTAGAGAAAGGATCATTATGTTCAATGTAGCCCTCTTCCAATATATATCACTGATTTCAAATTTGTACAGATCTATGGAGTCTTGCCATTTGCAGGCTACCATTCCATCAAATCAATTTGAGCTTTTTATCCAATTACTTGCACTCTTATTTGTTTCAATTCAACAAATGTTTTGCATGTTTTTAATTGATAAAATGTCATTGTTTAAACAAAACAAATCTTTTCAAAATCATTTTTCAAACAAAGTGAACATTCACAATGATGAAAGGATACTCAAGAACATCCCAGTGCTCTCCCGAGGGTGGCATGATCTCCAACAGGTAAGACATTTGTTCATATTCCTGGTTTGGTTGTATCTTCTTTCTTCAGATCTTTGTTGGGGGTTGTTCCTCAAACAGAGTTGTTGTTGGGGTTGTTCCCCAAGCAGAATGTTGTCGAAGACTTCGTTTTCTCCAGCAACAATCTTCCCTAGCATGGATGCTCTTCCTGTAGAAGATTCGACGGTTGATGGTTTGTCATCTTGGTGCCCCGTCACTTTTTCCAGTGGGTCGATATCCCCAGACTTTATTTGTTTCCTCAGCACATTCGCGAGCAGAGTTGTTGTCACTCCCCTCAGTGCAAGTGCCAGCAGAGTTGTCTGTTTTCTCAGCATAGTCGCTTTCTTTTAAAAGACTCGGTAAGTCAGCGGTTTGATACCCGGTGCTTTACCCTTTCCCCGGCGAAGTCGTCCGTAGAATTGTTGCTATCTCTCCATCAGAGTTTTTCTCCTTAGTAGAGCAGGATTTATTTTCCTACTCGGTGGTTGATTCGGGTTGACATCCCAGTATTGCACCCATCTTTTCCTCAGCTTAGTCTGCAGAGCGTTTGTTGAGGCAGTTTTGCCTGTTGAATACTCCTTCAATCCCCAATGTGGTCGGATGACGGCTCTAGCATCCAGAGAACGGATTGATTTCCTGACTGTTTGTGATCCCCAGTAGAGTGGCTCCTATTGCAGAATCTACTTGTTGTGATCAGTTTGCTATGTGTGTTCTCCCCAAGTAGAGTGGCTTGTTGCAGAATCTACTTGTGTGGTACATTCACCCTCAGTGGGTTGTCCCCCAGCGGAGTTATGCGGAGTTGCTTCTACAACAGTTCGTGTTTATGCAATGCACCTTTTGTTTCTCAGTTGACACTGGGATTCCCTGCAGATATCTTCGAGATTTTCTCTTGTTCCCCGACAGATTCGTCTTGGTGGCTGTCTTTGCCCGTTGTGACTTTCTGTACCCCGATTGGGTTGTTTCCTGATATCTCTGACCCTCTGCCTCTTCAGCAGTACTCGCAGATCTTTGCCGCTCAGCCTATAGATCTCCCCGAATTGGCTCTCTAGTTGGTTTTTCCTCTGGAAGTATAATACCGGGCGTTCGATTCCTGGACTTGGTTGTGTCAGAATTGTCTGTTTTGTCAGCATTCATCAAACATAAATCGCGCATATTCATGCATATTCATAAACATTCAGATATTCATGTTGCATTTCTTGCCATATATCCTTTGTTTGTTGTTCCCTGCAACGGGTGATACAGATCTTCTCTATAGATCTTCCCTTAGCAGATGTCGGGTGTTATAAATCTCTCCATATAGAGTCAGCCCCATAAGCAGAAAATGTTGCCTTTCCTTCTGCAGTTCCCCACTGAGATATATCCTCGTGGATGACGGTTTCTTCCGTTTCCTCCCAACACATATATTGGGATGGATTTTCCTACTTGAGTTACATTCTCATTAGGATGTGTCCTGATTCAGTCTGTCTTTTCGGATTATTCCCGAATTGGCTATTTGTCAAAAGTCTTGTGCTTCCCAGTGGGTTGTTCCCTAGCGGAATTTTTTTAGGGCCTCTACCCTCATACCGGTAGTTATAAGTCCTATTTTTCCTGGCTTTCTTGGCAGAATTTGTGGTTATACACCTTTTATTCCCCAGCCAGAGTTGTTGGTCTCTACCCTCATGCCGGTAGTTGTAAATCCTATTTTCCTGCTCTCCAGCAGTTTGTGGTTTGTTATAAGCCCTATTTTGGTTTCCCGTGCGGATTTGCGATTTGTTTTATTCCCCAGCGGAGTTGTTGGTCTTCTACCCCGTATTCGGTAGATGTAAACCCTAATTTTGTGGTTATCCCCACCAGAGTTTGGCCTTCTGCCTACAAACCAGCGGTCGTAAGTCCTATCTTTGCGGTTTTTCTACTTACAAACCGGTAGTTATAAACCCTATTCTCTCCACTAGCAGAGTTAACTTTGTTGCTCATCCCAACCGATGACGGTTACTTTTCTGTGGTTTTCTATCCAATTTCTTTTGGTAGATGTAATCCCCTCTTTGTGGTTATCTTCATCTAATGTTAGATGTTGATTTTTTCCTTCGCTTGGATAAGTTGCTCATATAAGCACTTATATCCCCAGCAAGTCTTTTGTGGATAATTGCCGTATGATAGTGTGAGACCCCAATTTTGGGCCCTAAGATCCCTCATGGCCCATATCATATCATATCATGGCCTCAAGGATCATTGCATGCCTTTGCTTTCCCCTTAGTGGATAGATTGCCTTGTAGGTTTGTTTCTTGATCACCAAGCATACTTTGCATTTGTATATCTTTGCTTTCATATGTTTATCATTCAAAAAGTACAAAAATATTGTCAGTCTAACCTTGTTGCTTGCAGTTGAAGCAATCATCAGCAATTAGGTCAAAATCAGTCATTGATCAGTCAAAGCAATGGATGGTGGCCATTCTTGCAGAATTTGGGCACCATGATCAACAATCAAGAGCTCATACATCTTGAGACATCATTTGAAATCAAGTTCTCAAGGAATCAGGGTTTGGAATTCATCAGAAATGCTCCAGTCACTCAAAACCCTAGAAAAGTCAAACTTGGTCAACAGTTGATTTAATCAGAATTTGATGGATAGAATTGATCTGGAGAAGTTCATTCATGCTTGTATAAGCCTCATCTATCATGTCAAGCCTCATCATGGAAGAAAACCAAGCCAATCAGAAATTTTCCAGAAATAGAAAGTGGACCTGTAATTTCAACTGCCAAAAATGGAAACTTCTTGATCTTAAACTTACATCATGATACAAGCTTCAAATGATTTTTTGCCCAACATGAAAGTTGAAGATCTTGTTCTCCCATTTTCAAAAAGTCCAAGAACATCAAAATCCCATGTGTGGTTGTCAAGATATGATCAAATCATTTTCACCAATTTTTGAACTTTAACAGGCCATATCTCTCAAACCATAAGGCCAAATTTGGTGGGGTTTTTCCTACACACCACATTTTTTATCCTCTTTCCAAAAATATAAATTTCATGACCTAAAACCTTACCATTCAAAATGGCATTTTTGGACCTTTTCATTTAAATTCAAAGTTTGACCAAACTTTGACTTTTTGATTTATGGACTTTTTCATCATTTTGCCAATTGGGAAATGTTTTAAACCATATTTGAAACTTGCTCCAAGCCTAAAACCATTATCATACCACCATTTTCCCATCATTTTGAATCAAAATGCAAAATGGACAAAATTGGCAATTGGCTTCATTTGAACAAAGCAAGTACAGCAATTCATGTGCAGCCAAAAACAGCAAACATACAGTCTGCTAGCAGCTTGTAGCAGGCCCAAATTCTCAGCAAAAACACACCTCCACTCCCACTTTGTCCACAATTAGCAACTTTGCAAATGCATCATTACACACAAAACAGCTTACCATTTAATTAAGTGATGATTAACAGGTCATATTTAAGTTTCATTCTGTCCAAACAAACCCTAATTTTGACAGCCACCACACAGAAAATATACAGTTCTCTCACTCTTGCATTTGGCAATTTTTTTGAATTTCTGCCAAGTCCTCCAAACCCTCGAGCTTCCTCTTATTTTCTTGATCATCCATCACCATGGCAAGCTCTTTCTAAGCGTGAAATATCAGCTGGAACCATCACTGCAGAACCTGTTTTTTCCCAAGCATCTCAAATGGCAGTTAGAGTGTTGAGGGTTTCCAAGCACTACTGAGCCAAGGTCCTTCAAGCCTCCATCATCATCAACCATTGTGCTCATCTGTTTTTGCTTACAACCACAAAAAAGAACACTGCATCATAATTTCTTCAAATACAAGTAAAATTCCAACCAACTCTTTTCTTAAAATAATGCAATACTATATGTAGTGTTTACCTTGTTGAGTATTGTGTAGCTTGAATCATGTGAATTGGTTAACTATGCTGGTCTAAATCTTGATTTTCATCTCCGTGTGCAAAGTACATTTGCTGTCAATTTGTGTTGTTCATGATGATTTAATGAATTTGGACTTGAAATTCTTGTTGTTGGATGTTTAATGATGATGTTAGTATGTGTGATTTTGTTTTCTGAACATCTTGAATTTTCAAGCTCATGATGATGATGAGTACTGCTGTTGCATAATCCATGGTTCTGTCCAGAAATTCATGTGAGGTGTGTGTTTGTTTGTTGCTAAATGTTGTGACCTGAACACTAATGCCATGTTATTGTTTGACTTTGTTTGAAAGTTGTTGATTGAACGATTGAACACATGATGTTTGATGTTGTTGGTACCACGAATACAATGAACTATGCTGTTGTGTGTGTTGCTGTTGTGATGCTACATAAGTGCTAATGCTATGTCATTTATGTGTTGTTGCTCAAAACTTGCTTGGTTTGATGGTGATGAAACATGAACTTGATGTTTTGCTTGCTAAAACCTGCTGCAGTTGTGAATCTCATGAGCATGCTCAGAAAATCCATTGCATTGTGTTTGTTG
Source organism: Lathyrus oleraceus (assembly GCF_024323335.1). Lineage (NCBI taxonomy): Eukaryota > Viridiplantae > Streptophyta > Magnoliopsida > Fabales > Fabaceae > Lathyrus > Lathyrus oleraceus. The sequence continues at coordinate 519,185,808 of NC_066585.1, read as the reverse complement.
TGTTTGGTGTTGGTCGTTCAATGTTGCATGATATTTGCATGAACCTACTGTGCTATGCTGTTTTGTTTTGTTGTTGATTGATGCTACTGCATCATGACAGTACCTCCTTGCCCTGACTAGTTGTTTCTGCTGGGTTCCAAGTGATTACTTGATGGTGATGAACACAGGCTGTCCATGATTAAAACCTTGTCCCTGCCCAAATTTATGAGCTGCCCAAAACTTCCCATGATTTTGATGTTGTCTGTTGATTGTTGTTCATGAACATGAACTTGAAGTTGCCGATGAATGCTGTCTACTTGATATTGTTTGTCCATGATCAATGCTTGAAATGCCATGAGTGCTGCTGTGTGTTTATGCTGGAATTTATTTTCATGATGATGAACTTGCTTGAAATTCCATCATGCTGCTGCTGCAACCTTGCCCTGCGCCAGAATTTCCACTTGTTGTGTTTGGTTTGTTGTGTTTTGATGATGCTTATTTTGAATGAGTTCATGATGATGAATGTTGCTTTTGACTGCTTGCTAATACCATTGCTGTTGTCGAATGTGCCCTGCTGTTTGTGAGGAACACTGTTAATGATGAATGCTGTCTGCTTGCTGAATGCCATGGTGTTGTTTGGTTGATGTTAGAATGCTGAATGTTATGCTACTACCATGCTGTGCTGTTGTTTGATGATTACATATTGATGATGAATACCATGCTGCTAACCATGCTGTTATGCCTTGCTGCAATTGCCCTGCTGTTTGTGAGTTTTGTTGGACTTCATTTTTGATCAATTGCATGAGGTTGTTGAGTTTATGCTGTTCATGTGTAGACATCATTCTGTCCAGGTTTTCTCCCTCGATTAGGTGTGTTTGTTGATGTTTAATATTGCATGATGAACCTGTATTGATTACATGTTTATATGCTGTTACTTAATGCTTGTTCATAAATTAACATGCTGTTGTTTGTTGCATTTGGACATGAGTGCTGGTTTATGGTACGATTATTGCTACATGTTGCTTCTGGTTTTAATTGATGAATGAAACATGATGATGAATACCAATGCTGTCAATGCCATGCTGTTTGTTCAAACCTTAAGCTGTTTAGAAAGTCCACATGTGTTTGTTTGTTTTTGTTGAATGATGATGATGGATAAATATGAATGCTGCTGTTGTTAGAAACCTGCTGTTTCCTTCCAGAAGGCATGCTTTCATGATTGCATGAACATTGGCTGTTGTTATTGCTCATGTTACATAATACATTTCCCTGCCATGCTGTCGTGTTTGTTTGATCGAAATTGGCTTATTTGAGGCTGTTTGCATGAACCACATTGCCAAAACCCTAGGATGCATGAGAACTTAGCAACTTGAACAACCATTGGCCGTGCACTATTCCATTAAGAAATGGACCAATTACAACATTTTATTTGCCTTGCCAAAGCTGTGTCGTTTCACTTAAGTTGGCAGAAATTACAAGTTTGCCATCCTGTTGACTTTATTTGACCAATTGCCATGCTATCTTGTGCATATTCATCCAATTATTTCATCCAACTTCACAAATTATTTTCTCATTCACATTTCATCCAAAAATCTTGAAATTTTTTCCACATGTTCACAAGAATGTCCTTGATTTAATCATGATTTTTAATTAATTTTCCATGGTCTGGATTTTTAATGATAATTATTTTCTTGACATGTATGTTCAAATGATACGTTGTGCCAAATCAATTGTGAAATACTCATGTTGCATCCAATACCTTTGAAATTTTTTGTGGTAAAACTAGACACATTGATCTTCATTTCCATATAAAGTTTGTGGATTTCTCATTTGTGGTTTGATAGATATGAATTTTTGAATTAGGGTGTGACAATTTGTGTCACACCAATGATTTGCAAATGAATGATTTTTGTTCACATGCTTCCTCTTATCCAAATGACCTCAATTTTGCATGAATGATCCCTTGCATGTCTAATTGATGTATGAATTTTCTTGGAATTAATCTTGCTGTTTTCCATTTGATTGAGAATTTTCTTTCATATGTGGTCATTTGTTGACTTTTTGTGCTATGCCTTGCCAAATCTTTTGTGAAATTCTCAAATCTTATTGTATGACCATGAAATTTCATATGTGATAACTAGACATCTCAAGCTTTGCATTGGTGTTAATCTCATTCATTTCTCTTCTGTTTTCAAATTGATATGATTTTTTTGAAGTTGACCCATGCTTGTTGACTTTCACCATGCTTACTTGAATTTGATTTGACTTCATGAATTTCATTGACTGCCTTCCTCTCATCCAAATGCCATGAAATTTTGCATGTATACCATGTTAGATGTTAGGATTGAGTGTGATTTATTTCATAATTTTTGGGATTGTTTGAGTTGACTTTTGAATGAAGTCTTTGCTGTTGACTTTTGTATGCTTCTACTGCCATGCTTTGCATTCATTTGTGTATGAAATGACCATGATGCATGATATAAGTTTGAATCCAATTGTGTTTGCTTTTTACATGATTGATGTTGACTTTGATTGAATATTGCTTGCTGCCTTGGCCTTTTTCTTTCATCTTTGGCCCTAGGCTAGTCCTAGTGGTCTTCTGAGCTTACAATTGAGCTATTTGTTTCAGGTTGAGCACCCATGCTTTAAGGATCACTCAAATGTGATTGAATTTGTTTGTTTATCATGTGCTAACAATTTGTTCTGTAGGTGACTCATACTTGAGTCTTTATGCCTTGCACAATTGGTCCCTCTGTTGGTTGACTTTTGGTTCATTTCTCTTTGTTTTAATTGTTGAACTGTTTACTAATTGGTTTGACTTTTGCAGGTACTTTAGTTGCTTAAGTTCTTTGAACTTGCTTGCTTGCTTTGCTTTTTAGCATTTGCTTTGAGGTATAATTACTTCTTCTTCATGTAGTCTGGAGACCCGGTCTGTTATTTGACCGGGCAAACTGTCTGAAGTCCTCCTTAAGAGGCAATGCCTGTGTTTGTTTAAAATTGTCCCAAGCAGGAAAAGTCCTTCAAGTAAGGCAATTGGTGGAAGGTAGGGATAAGTAATCTATCCCCCACTATTCAGTGTGTCCTCTCCTTGCTCCCAGTACCTGGTTGAAGCAATGAGATAAATACCCAAGATCTAATCGAGTCAATAATGTGGAGAGAGTTCCTACTTTCTGAACTCCCACACTTTCTTTGATGCTCTCTCTCATGTGAGATAGAAGCAATGAGGCACACCCCTCATCTCCTATTAATCTGCTTCACCTGAGCCCCTCAATGGCCAGGTTAAGAGCAACCTTCACCCATTACAGTGGACTTTTAAAGTCAAACCCTCTTGTGTGAGCCCCCATTGTTTGGCTATAGAGTGTGTTGTTTGCTATTCATTGATTGACTGTTTGCTTCATATGCACTCGTTTGCCTGTATGCTATGCATTTATCATCATCATCAATTGCCATTAGTGCATGTTCATCTCATTTACTTGTTGTGATGCTATCATTGCTGTTTGCCCATTGAGGACAATTGTAAGTCCATTGCTTTGGCATTTGCTCCTTTGATGTGGAAGGATAGAGTGTAAGACCTCATTGGTCACTCATATCCTCTGTTGCTTTGTGTGTATGTGAGGATACAGTTATAAGTCCCTGTAAGTTGGCATCTGTTATCCTGTGATCATGATTTGATCTGTTTGATGTTGTATGTGAGGTTGCAGTTATAAGTCCCTGTAAGTTGGCATCTGTTTTCCTGTGATCATAGTTTGTTCATCTGTTTGTATGTGAGGTTGCAGTTATAAGTCCCTGTAAGTTGGCATCTGCTTTCCTGTGATCATAGTTTGTTCATCTGTTTGTATGTGAGGTTGCAGTTATAAGTCCCTGTAAGTTGGCATCTGCTTTCCTGTGATCATAGTTTGTTCATCTGTTTGTATGAGAGGTTGCAATTGTAAGTCCCTGTAAGTTGGCATTTGCATTCCTGTGATCATGTTATTGCTTTTGTTCTTGTATGTGAGGATCCATTGTAAGTCCCTGTGTTGTGGCATTGGATTTCCTAGGACCATACTGTGGAGTTAACCTAAGTCCAGATAAATTGGCAGTTGACTTCCATGTTTCATCTTTGTTTTTCTTTTGAGGAGATTAGTGTAAGACCATTGAGTGGCATCTGATATCCCGTTCTGTTTTAGGAGATTGGTATAAGACCATTGATTGGCATCCGATATCCGCCTTTGCTTTGTTTGTTTATTATTATTAATTGCTATTCCAAAGAACACACTTGAATCATCTCCTATATGATTTCAAGAAGTGAACCGCCTGAGGAGTTTTTACTATCCATCCTTCATCCATTCATCATTCATTACGTCTTAGAACCTTTTCACACTTTATCTTTTAAAACTTGACATAAGTGTTGTGCAAACATCTTCATGTTTTCTAACTAAAAACCTGGACTCAAGCCCTTGACCTTTTTTTCAAACTCCATTTTCATAATACTCATCTGAATTGATCTTAATTATACTTTGACTCCATTTTCATAATCATAATCAGTAACTTCACTCATTCACTTGTTTTGGCTTTGTCCATTAATGCTTTCATACATGAGCTATAGGTTTGATTTATCTTAGTGGTTGATGTTAACCTCACCTTCTGTCTTTAGTGATTGAATTGTAAGTCTTCCTCGCCTATTATAGGGTTAACCCCTCCCTGGCCAGTTGAAGCTGTTCTCACATGGTGGACGTTGTTGTCTGTATAAGGTTGAGTTTTCTCCCGTGGATAACGTAAGACCTAAGGTTTGTGTTTAAAATTGAACCTAACCCACTTTTGGAAATCTTTTAGCCGAACTACGGCGTTCTGATCCTTACCTTTGATGGAAGGTACGTAGGCAACGGGTTCATCCGTTCGAACCCAATAACCTAATAAAAATGAACATTCTTTTCTCATCATCCCAATCATGTTTGCACAATGTTTATGTCATAACAAATAACAATATTTTACAACAAGTGTGAAAAGGGCTCCCTAGGAGTACCTAGGACGTAGTGGGTGCCTAACACCTTCCCATTGCGTAATTTACCCCTTACCCAGACTCTCTGATCTTTTTATTAGTTTTCTACGTGTAAAACTTCTTAGGCTTTTGTTCGCTTTTTAGCCAGTCCTTTGGATAAATAAAAGTGCGGTGGCGACTCGAAAATTTCATGTATCTCTTAGCTTATGATTTAATCGATAGATCATATAGCGACGAATACACCGCTACAGAAAAGTGGCGACTCTGCTGGGGAGTGAACATCATCCCTGGTTGTAGTGCCTACTTTTCACCCTTGTTGTGCTATATTGTTATTCTTTATTTGACATATTTTTGTACAATTTGGGATGAATGTATTGATTGTAATGTGTGAATTGCTTGATATACATTTGCTGTTTGCTTTGGTGATCTGTGAGATGAGTTCTATACCCGAACTCGAGTGCTCTCTAGGATAGGAGAATGGCATAGTCTTGTCGACTGGTGTGGAGTAGTCCTTAGCCAGTTGACTTGCGAGACCATTCACTTGGTGGAGGTCATGTTGAACTAATAATGTCACACAAGTTATTTGTGGTTAGGCATTATTCTTTCAATCATGTTCCGCAGAAGCCAAGGACCGTAGTTTACCAAACCCATCTTGGCCTATTTTTAGGACCGTAGTGCGGAGGTCGTTCAGATGTCAGTTCTGATGCGATTGTTACGCGATACTACACTCATAAGAGTTTCTCTTGAGAATATTCTTGGAATACGAGTATTCGTTCCTCCGAAAATATTCGAAAGATGGAACGATGATTATGGGAACCTCTGATAGAACATGTCTGGCAGGTTTAAACCCTAGTACACTCCCTTTGGGTGGTTCTTAACCGAGACTCCATGCTCGTGACTCTCAACAAACCCGTGATTCTTGGTTGAGTCGTTCAAACATTGTTAATATCAATGGATCCCGGATCAGGTGTAAAACCTAAAATCCACCAAAGCGGCTGGTTGATATTAAGAATGTTAGAACCGGTTCATGTACCGTTAATATCAATGGAACTTGGGTGTCGATAAGGTGAAAACCTAAATCCACCAAAATGGATGATTGATATTAGGGATACAATGAGCTTTCCCACGACCTTTGTTTGGTGTGCCTTGCTTGATTCTTGAGTGTGATTGTTGCATTCATGCATTCATGCATTCATCTGCATTCATATCATCAGAAAAAGAAAATTTTCAAGGAACTCAAAGGAGTTTATTTGCAAAAATTCTCAAACATGAAAAAACCGGGAATTTTTTTTTTCACCTGATATATCTGATGAGATATTCTCATGTATGGTCAAAATGCTTAAAAATTTCAAAGTTTGCAAATAAAACCCTCGGGTTCCTTTGATATAAAAACAAGCATATGCATAAACTCTTCATGCATCATTTGCATAAACAGGTGTTTTGTTCCGGTCCCCCGTCCTGTGGTCTGACCCTGCGATCTTCATTTATTTTGAAGACGCACTTCGCCGGTACTATATCAGAGCCAACTCTGCTAGATTTGATGGATCATCCTAAGCAAGAGAGTTGTGAACTCAAGGAGGATTTTTCCAGAATTAGTACTGTTGATGGATTTATTCCTAGATAACCGATCCCGGGCTGGCATTGGCTACTGTTCTGGGGCATGTAATGAGCAAGGTTTGTTCACGAGTGGAGGATTCATCCATGCTGATCAACCTGCAGAAGAGGAAGCTGCTGCTATCATTGAAGAAGAAGATGCAGAAGATCTGAACAATTTCATCATACCTGGTGGTGTCTGCCACAATTGGGTCGCTGTGGATGTTCCTACGGTCATTCATAAGTCAGCGTGATTTGTTCAATTTGTTTAAAACCCTTCTCCCATGCCAAAAGGAGAAGTGATGACATTGTTGGCAGCATTTAATACAATGATGTTTTCATTCAATTAATGCATTGTCAAACATTTGTTTTTCCATTTGTTTTCACTTTTTGCTTTCTTGCATGAAATCAGTGATCACAAAAAACCCTGAAAAACAAATAAAATCTTTTTCATCTGCATAAATGATTTGCTTGTTTAAAATTCAAAAGCTTTTCATTATCCAGAATCATTATGCAGGGATTTCTAAACCCATTGAACATAATGATCCAACGCCATCTCCCAATCTTGAAGTCCTTGTATCTGGGGCAGAGGAAGATGATGTTGAAGGGGATTCCTGACGAGATTACCCGCCTTCTTGAGCACCAAAAGAAGCTCATTCAGCTGTATCATGAGAATCAGCAAAACAGTCAAACTGGGGATTACAAAAAAAAAAAAAAAAAAAAAAAAAAAAAAAAAAAAAAAGAAAAAAGAGGTAAAAAAAAAAAAAAGATGAAAAAATCAAAAATCAGGAAAAATTTCTCAAAATTTTTCCAAAAGAAAAAAGAAATTATACCCTCAAAAGTCCCTAGTTGACTGATGCTGAATGGATTCAGAGTCGTTATGACCAACTGAATTTAATTGAAGAGAAGAGATTAACTGCCATGTGCCATGGTCAGTTATATCAGCAAAGAATGAAGAAAGCATTCGACAAGAAGGTCAAGCCTCGTGTGTTCCGAGAAGGTGACCTTGTGCTCAAGAAAGTTTTGTCTTTCGCGCCCGATTCCAGGGGCAAGTGGACTCCAAACTACGAGGGTCCATATGTTGTTAAGAGAGCCTTTTCAGGCGGTGCTTTGATGCTTACAACAATGGATGGGGAGGATTTCACTCGTCCTGTGAATTCAGATGCAGTTAAGAGATACTTTGCCTAGAAAAAAGTATATGCAAATGAAAAAACAAATGAAAAAACAGAATAGCTCGCTAAGTTGAAAACCCGAAAGGGCGGCTTAGGCAAAAATGAGCGTCTCGATGGAGAACCCGCAAGGGTAATCCAGGCAAAATTAGAGACTTGAAAAAAAGAAAATATTTGCATCCCGCTAGATTGAGTACCTCACCCTGGGGCAATCTAGGCAAAAATTAGGGATTTGGCAAGTAACTGCATCCTGACAAGACTTTCTGTTCATCAGTCGTCATTTCGTCAGAAGATTCTCGATTCGTCGTCAACTGAAGCTTCGGATACATCGAGATTCAAATTGGTAGAGAAAGGATCATTATGTTCAATGTAGCCCTCTTCCAATATATATCACTGATTTCAAATTTGTACAGATCTATGGAGTCTTGCCATTTGCGGACTACCATTCTATCAAATCAATTTGAGCTTTTTTATCCAATTTATTTGCACTCTTATTTGTTTCAATTCAACAAATGTTTTGCATGTTTCAAATTGATAAAAAATGTCATTGTTTTAAACAAATCAAATTTTTCAAAATTTTTAACAAAGTGAACATTCACAAGATTGAAAGGATACTCAAGAATATCTCAGTGCTCTCCCAAGGGTGGCATGATTCCCAACAGGTAAGACATTGGTTCATATTCCTGGTTTGGTGGTATCTTCTTTCTTCAAATCCTTGTTGGGGTTGTTCCCCAGTACAGTCGCAAGTGTTTGTTGTTGAAGACTTTGTTCTCTCCAGCAGCAGTTTTTCCCTAGCATGGGTGTTTTGTTGAGAAGTTTCGGCGGTTGATGGTTTGTCATCTTGGTGCCCCGTCACTTTCTCCAGTGGGTCGTATCCCCAGACTTTATTTGCCTCCTCAGCACAGTCATGAGTGTAACTGATTGATTGGTACTCCCCTCGGAGTTGCGAGTAGAGCTGTTATTATATCCCCACCAGGGTTGCAAGTGGAGTTGTTACCGCGCTTTTCCCCGTGCAGTGTGCCAGTAGGATTTGTCTGTTTCCTTAGCACGTTTGTTTTCTTTTGAAGACTTGGTAAGTCAGTGGTTTGATACCCGGTACTTTACCTTTTCCCCGGCGAAGTCGTCTGCGGAATCGTTGCTATCTCTCCATCAGAGTGCTTATGTCTCTCCAGCAGAGCAGGATTTATTTTCCTGAGCGGTTTTGATTTGGGTTGACATCCCAGTATTGCAACCATCTTTTCCTCAGCTTAGTCTGCAGTTGTTTGTTGTGGCAGTTTCGCCTGTTGATTGCTCCTTCAATCCCCGTACGGTCGGATGATGGCTCTAACCTCCAGTGAACGGATTGATTTCCTGACTGTTTGTGTCATCCTCAGTAGAGTGGCTTATATTGCAGAATCTACCTGTTGTGATCAGTTTGCTATGTGTATTCTTCCAAGTGGAGTGGTTTATCGCAGAATATACTTGTCTGATCTGTCCTCCCTCAGTGGTTTGTTCCCAAGAGAGTAGCCGACAGTGTTCCCCAGTAGAGTTGCTTATGCAGTTAGATTCTATCTGGATAATATCATCCTCCCTCAGTGGGTTGTTTCCCGGTGGAGTTATTTGGATTTGCTTCTACAGCAGTTCGTGCTTGTGCAATGCACTTTTTGTTTCTCAGTTGACATTGGGATCCCCTGCAGATATCTTTGGGATTTCTCTTGTTCCCCTACAGATTTGTCTTGGTGGCTGTTTTGCCCGTTGTGACTTTCTGTACCCTGATTGGGTTGTGTCCTGATATTTCTGATCCGCTGCTTCTTCAGCAGTACTCGCAGATCTTTGCTCTTCAGCATGTAGATCTCCGCAGATTGGCTCTCCAGCTGGTTTTTTCCCCTGGAAGTATAATACCGGACGTTTAGTTCCTGAACCTGTTTGTGTTAAGATTGTCTGTTTTGTCAGCATTCATCAAACATAAATCACGCATATTCATGCATATTCATAAACATTCAGATATCCATGTTGCATTTTTTGCCATGTATCCTTTGTTTGTCGTGTCTCCTGCTATGGTGATATAGATCTCTTTACAGATCTCCCCAAGCAGATGTCGGGTGTTATAAATCTCTCCATATAGAGTCAACCCCATAAGCAGAAAATGTTGTCTTTCCTTCTGCAGTTCCCCACTGAGATTATCCTCGTGGATGACGGTTTCTTCCGTTTCCTCCCAACATATATTGGGATGGATTTTCCTATTTGAGTTACATCCTCATTAGGACGTGTCTTTATTCAGTCTGTCTTTTCGGATCATTCCCGAATTGGCTTTTTGTCAAATATCTTGTACTTCCCAGTGGGTTGTTCCCCAGCGGAATGTTTTTGGGCCTCTACTCAGTAACCGGTAGTTGTAAGTCCTATCTTTTCCTGGCTTTCTTAACAGAATTTGTGGTTATACGCCTTTTATTCTCCAGCCAGAGTTTTTTGGTTTTCTACCTATTACCCGGTAGTTGTAAAATCCTATTTTTCTGCTCTTCAGCAGTTTGTGGTTTGTTATAAACCCTATTTTGGTTTCCCGTGCGGATTTGTGATTTGTTCTATCCCCACGCGGAGTTGTTGGTCTTCTACCCCATATTCGGTAGATGTAAACCCTAATTTTGTGGTTATCTTCATTCAATATTTGATGATGATTTTCCTTTGCTTGTGTAAGTTGCTCAGATCAGCACTTATATCCTCAGCAAGTCTTTTGTGGATAATTGCCGTATGCTAGCAATTTTATCCCCAGTGGGTCTTTTCACCGTATGCTAGTGATTTGTTCCCCGGATCATTGGTTGTTTACCAGTGCATCCCTAGCTAGTCTTCTGTCGATAATTGCCGGATGTTTGCAATTTATCCTCAGCAGTTCGCCTTTCATTTACCCTTTTGTCGGTAATGTCTGTTGCTCCTTTTGATTGGTTGTCATTATATACCTGATTTGGTATCCCGATGCCTTTCTTTTCGGTTGATTTATCCTTTATTAACCCAGTAACCGGTTGTGGATAGTCTTCCATGCGAGTATATTATTCACGGTCTGCCGGTAATGAATAGTATATCTCATGCACTCTTCAGTCGAAGCCTTTTGTGTTTCCCTAGTCGAGTAAGATTCGTTATTTTCCCTTTGTGGAGTCGAATATTTCTTTGTTGTCGGATAATTGTCGGATGCTTGCAATTTATCCTTTGAGTTGTCTTTCGTTTACCCGTATGCTTGGTATCGATTGTCTCTCTTTTTGGTTAGTCACCTATTATATACCCAGTAACCGGTATCTCTGGTGTCTTTTCCTTTCGAGTATGTTATTCACGGTCTGCCGGTAATGAATAATATATCTCATGCGCTCTATAGTTGGAATCCTTTGTTGATTTTCCCCAACTGAGCAAGATTCGTATTCTTTGTAGAATCGAATATCCATCCTTTAACCAGTTTGTGTTTTGGATGATGAGTGTTTTGGAAGTGAAAACAATTCATGTTTTCGGTAGATCACCTATTATATACCCAGTAACCGGTATCTCTGGTGTTTCTTACCTTGCGAGTTTATTATCTACGTTCTGACGGTAATAGATAATATATCTCATGCGAGTATCTTATCCACGGTCTGCCGGTAATGGATATTATATCTCATGCACTCTTTGGGTTTGTGTCCCCATTTGAGTAAGATTCGTTTTTCCGTTGTGGATTCGAATGTCCATCCTTTAAGTTGTCTTGCTTTTTTCAAGCCCTCCTTTCGGATGATGAGTGTTTTGGAAGTGAAAACCAATTCACGTCTTCGGATTTTATCCTATTAACAACCCAGTAACCGGTTCAGGATAATTTCCTTTCGAGTATATTATTCACGGTCTGCCGGTAATGAATAATATGTCTCATCTGAGTATTCTATCCACGTTCTGACGGTAATGGATATTGTATCTCATTCACTCTTGGGTCAATATTTTGATTGTTTTCCCCTCAGAGTAAGATTCATTTTCCTTGTGGAACTGAATGTCCATCCTATAAACAAGTTTGCTTTCGCTCTCTTCAGGATGATGAGTGTTTTGGAAGTGAAATCCATTTCACGCTTTGGTCGGTCACCTATTATATACCCAGTAACCGGTATCCTTGGTGTTCCCTCCTTTCTGCTCCCTATTATGACCTCGGTCCCCCTGTGGAGTCAGATTTTTCTGAGTTTGTTACCCGTATGCCTGGTAACATCTCCTTTTGCTTTGTTACTTCCCCAGTGGAATTTTTCTGTTGCTTCTCTTCAGGAGTCAGCTTGTGTCTCCCAATGGATTTATTTTCCATTTGGAATTCTTTTCCCAGTGTGAGTCCTTCACTCCCCAGTGAGTTTTCCAGTCTGTTTTTCTGTTTTCCCTAATCAGAGTCGTGTTTTGATCACGTTATGTCAGTTTTGTTTTTCCCCAGTTTGGAGTCGTGTATTGTTCACACATTTCTTTTTCTTTTATTATCCCCATAGAGTCTTGTCAGAGTCTCTGTTCCTGGTGAGTGTATTACTCCGATGGATGGTCTTTTCTTCTGTGTGAATCATATTCCCCACAGAATTTGTGTCTTTTGCATGCATACATCTGCATCATGAGGTCTCTTAGGGACCAAAATTTGTCTCATTACTGTTATTTAAGCCCATTCTACCGCGTCGAGATGAAGATTTATAAACTTCACTTCTCCGGCTAGAATGACCTTAAATAGGGGCATCTGTGAGACCCCAATTTTGGGCCCTAAGATCCCTCATGGCCCATATCATATCATATCATGGCCTCAAGGATCATTGCATGCCTTTGCTTTCCCCTTAGTGGATAGATTGCCTTGTAGGTTTGTTTCTTGATCACCAAGCATACTTTGCATTTGTATATCTTTGCTTTCATATGTTTATCATTCAAAAAGTACAAAAATATTGTCAGTCTAACCTTGTTGCTTGCAGTTGAAGCAATCATCAGCAATTAGGTCAAAATCAGTCATTGATCAGTCAAAGCAATGGATGGTGGCCATTCTTGCAGAATTTGGGCACCATGATCAACAATCAAGAGCTCATACATCTTGAGACATCATTTGAAATCAAGTTCTCAAGGAATCAGGGTTTGGAATTCATCAGAAATGCTCCAGTCACTCAAAACCCTAGAAAAGTCAAACTTGGTCAACAGTTGATTTAATCAGAATTTGATGGATAGAATTGATCTGGAGAAGTTCATTCATGCTTGTATAAGCCTCATCTATCATGTCAAGCCTCATCATGGAAGAAAACCAAGCCAATCAGAAATTTTCCAGAAATAGAAAGTGGACCTGTAATTTCAACTGCCAAAAATGGAAACTTCTTGATCTTAAACTTACATCATGATACAAGCTTCAAATGATTTTTTGCCCAACATGAAAGTTGAAGATCTTGTTCTCCCATTTTCAAAAAGTCCAAGAACATCAAAATCCCATGTGTGGTTGTCAAGATATGATCAAATCATTTTCACCAATTTTTGAACTTTAACAGGCCATATCTCTCAAACCATAAGGCCAAATTTGGTGGGGTTTTTTCCTACACACCACATTTTTTATCCTCTTTCCAAAAATATAAATTTCATGACCTAAAACCTTACCATTCAAAATGGCATTTTTGGACCTTTTCATTTAAATTCAAAGTTTGACCAAACTTTGACTTTTTGATTTATGGACTTTTTCATCATTTTGCCAATTGGGAAATGTTTTAAACCATATTTGAAACTTGCTCCAAGCCTAAAACCATTATCATACCACCATTTTCCCATCATTTTGAATCAAAATGCAAAATGGACAAAATTGGCAATTGGCTTCATTTGAACAAAGCAAGTACAGCAATTCATGTGCAGCCAAAAACAGCAAACATACAGTCTGCTAGCAGCTTGTAGCAGGCCCAAATTCTCAGCAAAAAACACACCTCCACTCCCACTTTGTCCACAATTAGCAACTTTGCAAATGCATCATTACACACAAAAACAGCTTACCATTTAATTAAGTGATGATTAACAGGTCATATTTAAGTTTCATTCTGTCCAAACAAACCCTAATTTTGACAGCCACCACACAGAAAATATACAGTTCTCTCACTCTTGCATTTGGCAATTTTTTTGAATTTCTGCCAAGTCCTCCAAACCCTCGAGCTTCCTCTTATTTTCTTGATCATCCATCACCATGGCAAGCTCTTTCTAAGCGTGAAATATCAGCTGGAACCATCACTGCAGAACCTGTTTTTTCCCAAGCATCTCAAATGGCAGTTAGAGTGTTGAGGGTTTCCAAGCACTACTGAGCCAAGGTCCTTCAAGCCTCCATCATCATCAACCATTGTGCTCATCTGTTTTTGCTTACAACCACAAAAAGAACACTGCATCATAATTTCTTCAAATACAAGTAAAATTCCAACCAACTCTTTTCTTAAATAATGCAATACTATATGTAGTGTTTACCTTGTTGAGTATTGTGTAGCTTGAATCATGTGAATTGGTTAACTATGCTGGTCTAAATCTTGATTTTCATCTCCGTGTGCAAAGTACATTTGCTGTCAATTTGTGTTGTTCATGATGATTTAATGAATTTGGACTTGAAATTCTTGTTGTTGGATGTTTCATGATGATGTTAGTATGTGTGATTTTGTTTTCTGAACATCTTGAATTTTCAAGCTCATGATGATGATGAGTACTGCTGTTGCATAATCCATGGTTCTGTCCAGAAATTCATGTGAGGTGTGTGTTTGTTTGTTGCTAAATGTTGTGACCTGAACACTAATGCCATGTTATTGTTTGACTTTGTTTGAAAGTTGTTGATTGAACGATTGAACACATGATGTTTGATGTTGTTGGTACCACGAATACAATGAACTATGCTGTTGTGTGTGTTGCTGTTGTGATGCTACATAAGTGCTAATGCTATGTCATTTATGTGTTGTTGCTCAAAACTTGCTTGGTTTGATGGTGATGAAACATGAACTTGATGTTTTGCTTGCTAAAACCTGCTGCAGTTGTGAATCTCATGAGCATGCTCAGAAAATCCATTGCATTGTGTTTGTTGTGTTTGGTGTTGGTCGTTCAATGTTGCATGATATTTGCATGAACCTACTGTGCTATGCTGTTTTGTTTTGTTGTTGATTGATGCTACTGCATCATGACAGTACCTCCTTGCCCTGACTAGTTGTTTCTGCTGGGTTCCAAGTGATTACTTGATGGTGATGAACACAGGCTGTCCATGATTAAAACCTTGTCCCTGCCCAAATTTATGAGCTGCCCAAAACTTCCCATGATTTTGATGTTGTCTGTTGATTGTTGTTCATGAACATGAACTTGAAGTTGCCGATGAATGCTGTCTACTTGATATTGTTTGTCCATGATCAATGCTTGAAATGCCATGAGTGCTGCTGTGTGTTTATGCTGGAATTTATTTTCATGATGATGAACTTGCTTGAAATTCCATCATGCTGCTGCTGCAACCTTGCCCTGCGCCAGAATTTCCACTTGTTGTGTTTGGTTTGTTGTGTTTTGATGATGCTTATTTTGAATGAGTTCATGATGATGAATGTTGCTTTTGACTGCTTGCTAATACCATTGCTGTTGTCGAATGTGCCCTGCTGTTTGTGAGGAACACTGTTAATGATGAATGCTGTCTGCTTGCTGAATGCCATGGTGTTGTTTGGTTGATGTTAGAATGCTGAATGTTATGCTACTACCATGCTGTGCTGTTGTTTGATGATTACATATTGATGATGAATACCATGCTGCTAACCATGCTGTTATGCCTTGCTGCAATTGCCCTGCTGTTTGTGAGTTTTGTTGGACTTCATTTTTGATCAATTGCATGAGGTTGTTGAGTTTATGCTGTTCATGTGTAGACATCATTCTGTCCAGGTTTTCTCCCTCGATTAGGTGTGTTTGTTGATGTTTAATATTGCATGATGAACCTGTATTGATTACATGTTTATATGCTGTTACTTAATGCTTGTTCATAAAATTAACATGCTGTTGTTTGTTGCATTTGGACATGAGTGCTGGTTTATGGTACGATTATTGCTACATGTTGCTTCTGGTTTTAATTGATGAATGAAACATGATGATGAATACCAATGCTGTCAATGCCATGCTGTTTGTTCAAACCTTAAGCTGTTTAGAAAGTCCACATGTGTTTGTTTGTTTTTGTTGAATGATGATGATGGATAAATATGAATGCTGCTGTTGTTAGAAACCTGCTGTTTCCTTCCAGAAGGCATGCTTTCATGATTGCATGAACATTGGCTGTTGTTATTGCTCATGTTACATAATACATTTCCCTGCCATGCTGTCGTGTTTGTTTGATCGAAATTGGCTTATTTGAGGCTGTTTGCATGAACCACATTGCCAAAACCCTAGGATGCATGAGAACTTAGCAACTTGAACAACCATTGGCCGTGCACTATTCCATTAAGAAATGGACCAATTACAACATTTTATTTGCCTTGCCAAAGCTGTGTCGTTTCACTTAAGTTGGCAGAAATTACAAGTTTGCCATCCTGTTGACTTTATTTGACCAATTGCCATGCTATCTTGTGCATATTCATCCAATTATTTCATCCAACTTCACAAATTATTTTCTCATTCACATTTCATCCAAAAATCTTGAAATTTTTTCCACATGTTCACAAGAATGTCCTTGATTTAATCATGATTTTTAATTAATTTTCCATGGTCTGGATTTTTAATGATAATTATTTTCTTGACATGTATGTTCAAATGATACGTTGTGCCAAATCAATTGTGAAATACTCATGTTGCATCCAATACCTTTGAAATTTTTTGTGGTAAAACTAGACACATTGATCTTCATTTCCATATAAAGTTTGTGGATTTCTCATTTGTGGTTTGATAGATATGAATTTTTGAATTAGGGTGTGACAATTTGTGTCACACCAATGATTTGCAAATGAATGATTTTTGTTCACATGCTTCCTCTTATCCAAATGACCTCAAATTTTGCATGAATGATCCCTTGCATGTCTAATTGATGTATGAATTTTCTTGGAATTAATCTTGCTGTTTTCCATTTGATTGAGAATTTTCTTTCATATGTGGTCATTTGTTGACTTTTTGTGCTATGCCTTGCCAAATCTTTTGTGAAATTCTCAAATCTTATTGTATGACCATGAAATTTCATATGTGATAACTAGACATCTCAAGCTTTGCATTGGTGTTAATCTCATTCATTTCTCTTCTGTTTTCAAATTGATATGATTTTTTTGAAGTTGACCCATGCTTGTTGACTTTCACCATGCTTACTTGAATTTGATTTGACTTCATGAATTTCATTGACTGCCTTCCTCTCATCCAAATGCCATGAAATTTTGCATGTATACCATGTTAGATGTTAGGATTGAGTGTGATTTATTTCATAATTTTTGGGATTGTTTGAGTTGACTTTTGAATGAAGTCTTTGCTGTTGACTTTTGTATGCTTCTACTGCCATGCTTTGCATTCATTTGTGTATGAAATGACCATGATGCATGATATAAGTTTGAATCCAATTGTGTTTGCTTTTTACATGATTGATGTTGACTTTGATTGAATATTGCTTGCTGCCTTGGCCTTTTTCTTTCATCTTTGGCCCTAGGCTAGTCCTAGTGGTCTTCTGAGCTTACAATTGAGCTATTTGTTTCAGGTTGAGCACCCATGCTTTAAGGATCACTCAAATGTGATTGAATTGTTTGTTTATCATGTGCTAACAATTTGTTCTGTAGGTGACTCATACTTGAGTCTTTATGCCTTGCACAATTGGTCCCTCTGTTGGTTGACTTTTGGTTCATTTCTCTTTGTTTTAATTGTTGAACTGTTTACTAATTGGTTTGACTTTTGCAGGTACTTTAGTTGCTTAAGTTCTTTGAACTTGCTTGCTTGCTTTGCTTTTTAGCATTTGCTTTGAGGTATAATTACTTCTTCTTCATGTAGTCTGGAGACCCGGTCTGTTATTTGACCGGGCAAACTGTCTGAAGTCCTCCTTAAGAGGCAATGCCTGTGTTTGTTTAAATTGTCCCAAGCAGGAAAAGTCCTTCAAGTAAGGCAATTGGTGGAAGGTAGGGATAAGTAATCTATCCCCCACTATTCAGTGTGTCCTCTCCTTGCTCCCAGTACCTGGTTGAAGCAATGAGATAAATACCCAAGATCTAATCGAGTCAATAATGTGGAGAGAGTTCCTACTTTCTGAACTCCCACACTTTCTTTGATGCTCTCTCTCATGTGAGATAGAAGCAATGAGGCACACCCCTCATCTCCTATTAATCTGCTTCACCTGAGCCCCTCAATGGCCAGGTTAAGAGCAACCTTCACCCATTACAGTGGACTTTTAAAGTCAAACCCTCTTGTGTGAGCCCCCATTGTTTGGCTATAGAGTGTGTTGTTTGCTATTCATTGATTGACTGTTTGCTTCATATGCACTCGTTTGCCTGTATGCTATGCATTTATCATCATCATCAATTGCCATTAGTGCATGTTCATCTCATTTACTTGTTGTGATGCTATCATTGCTGTTTGCCCATTGAGGACAATTGTAAGTCCATTGCTTTGGCATTTGCTCCTTTGATGTGGAAGGATAGAGTGTAAGACCTCATTGGTCACTCATATCCTCTGTTGCTTTGTGTGTATGTGAGGATACAGTTATAAGTCCCTGTAAGTTGGCATCTGTTATCCTGTGATCATGATTTGATCTGTTTGATGTTGTATGTGAGGTTGCAGTTATAAGTCCCTGTAAGTTGGCATCTGTTTTCCTGTGATCATAGTTTGTTCATCTGTTTGTATGTGAGGTTGCAGTTATAAGTCCCTGTAAGTTGGCATCTGCTTTCCTGTGATCATAGTTTGTTCATCTGTTTGTATGTGAGGTTGCAGTTATAAGTCCCTGTAAGTTGGCATCTGCTTTCCTGTGATCATAGTTTGTTCATCTGTTTGTATGAGAGGTTGCAATTGTAAGTCCCTGTAAGTTGGCATTTGCATTCCTGTGATCATGTTATTGCTTTTGTTCTTGTATGTGAGGATCCATTGTAAGTCCTTGTGTTGTGGCATTGGATTTCCTAGGACCATACTGTGGAGTTAACCTAAGTCCAGATAAATTGGCAGTTGACTTCCATGTTTCATCTTTGTTTTTCTTTTGAGGAGATTAGTGTAAGACCATTGAGTGGCATCTGATATCCCGTTCTGTTTTAGGAGATTGGTATAAGACCATTGATTGGCATCCGATATCCGCCTTTGCTTTGTTTGTTTATTATTATTAATTGCTATTCCAAAGAACACACTTGAATCATCTCCTATATGATTTCAAGAAGTGAACCGCCTGAGGAGTTTTTACTATCCATCCTTCATCCATTCATCATTCATTACGTCTTAGAACCTTTTCACACTTTATCTTTTAAAACTTGACATAAGTGTTGTGCAAACATCTTCATGTTTTCTAACTAAAAACCTGGACTCAAGCCCTTGACCTTTTTTTCAAACTCCATTTTCATAATACTCATCTGAATTGATCTTAATTATACTTTGACTCCATTTTCATAATCATAATCAGTAACTTCACTCATTCACTTGTTTTGGCTTTGTCCATTAATGCTTTCATACATGAGCTATAGGTTTGATTTATCTTAGTGGTTGATGTTAACCTCACCTTCTGTCTTTAGTGATTGAATTGTAAGTCTTCCTCGCCTATTATAGGGTTAACCCCTCCCTGGCCAGTTGAAGCTGTTCTCACATGGTGGACGTTGTTGTCTGTATAAGGTTGAGTTTTCTCCCGTGGATAACGTAAGACCTAAGGTTTGTGTTTAAAATTGAACCTAACCCACTTTTGGAAATCTTTTAGCCGAACTACGGCGTTCTGATCCTTACCTTTGATGGAAGGTACGTAGGCAACGGGTTCATCCGTTCGAACCCAATAACCTAATAAAAAATGAACATTCTTTTCTCATCATCCCAATCATGTTTGCACAATGTTTATGTCATAACAAATAACAATATTTTACAACAAGTGTGAAAAGGGCTCCCTAGGAGTACCTAGGACGTAGTGGGTGCCTAACACCTTCCCATTGCGTAATTTACCCCTTACCCAGACTCTCTGATCTTTTTATTAGTTTTCTACGTGTAAAACTTCTTAGGCTTTTGTTCGCTTTTTAGCCAGTCCTTTGGATAAATAAAAGTGCGGTGGCGACTCGAAAATTTCATGTATCTCTTAGCTTATGATTTAATCGATAGATCATATAGCGACGAATACACCGCTACAGATAGCAATTTTATCCCCAGCGGGTCCTTTCACCTTTTGTCAGTGATTGTGTTCCCCGGATCATTGATTTTCATCAATGCATTCCCAGCGAGTCTTCTTACATTTACCCCCTTTGATGGTAATGTCTGTTGCTCCCTCTGATTGTTCATCATTATATACCTAGTTTGGTATCCAAATGCCTTTCTTTTCGGATTTTTATCCTATAAACAACCTACAATCCGGTTAAGGATAATCTTCCATGCGAGGTTATTATTCACGTTTTGACGGCTATGAATAATATATCTCATGTACTCTTCAGTCGAAGCATTTCGTGTTTCCCTGGTCGAGTAAGTTTCGTTATTTCCCTCCGCGGAATCGAACATTTCTTTGTTGTCGGATAATTGCCGGATGCTTGCAATTTATCCTTTGAGTTGTCTTTCGTTTACCCGGTTGCTTGGTATCGATTGTCTCTCTTTTTGGTTAGTCACCTATTATATACTTCGGTATCTCTGGTGTCTCTTCCTTTCGAGTATATTATTCACGGTCTGCCGGTAATGAATATTATATCTCTTGCGCTCTTTGGTTGGAGTCCTTTGTTGACCTTCCCCAGTCGAGTAAGATTCGTATTCCTTGTGGAGTCGAGTATCCGTCCTAAAAACAAGTCTGCTGTTCTAGCTTTCTTCAGGATGATGAGTGTCTTGGAACACAAACCAATTCACATCTTCAGATTTTATCCTATAAACAACCTACAACCCGGTTCAGGATAATCTTCCATGTGAGTATTTTGTCCACGTTCTGACGGCAATGGATATTATATCTCGTTCACTCTTGGGTCAATCTCTTGATTGTTTTCTCCGCAGAGTAAGATTCGTATTCCTTGTGGAATCGAATATCCATCCTATAAACAAGTCTGCTGTTCTAGCTTTCTTCAGGATGATGAGTGTTTTGGAACACAAACCAATTCACGTTTTCGGATCTTATCCTATAAACAACCTACAACCCGGTTCAGGATAACTTTCCATGCGAGTACATTATCTACGTTTTGACGGCTATAGATAATATATCTCATGCACTCTCTTGCCGAACACTTTGTTTGTTTTCCCAATTGAGTAAGATTTGTATTCTTTACAGAATCAAATATCCATCCTATAAACAAGTTTGCTTTCGCTCTCTTCAGGATGATGAGTGTTTTGGAACGCACACCAACTCACGCTTTGGTCGGTCACCTTTTACATACCTACAACCTGGTATCCTTGGTGTTCCTTCCTTTCTGCTCCCTATTATGACCTCGGTCCCTTGTAGAGTCAGATTTTCCTGAGTTTATGTACCTTTTCCAGGTCTTTCTCAGATGTTTGGTTGATTGATATCTCTCACCCTTATACCGGTAGTAGATGTTCTTTCTTCCTGAGCTTGTTACCCTTATATCGGTAACACCTCATTCTTTGGTGCTTCCTCAGTAGAATTTCCTTTTGCTTCTCCCCAGGAGTCAGCTTGTGTCTTTCCAATGGATTTATTTTCCTTTGGAGTTCTTTTCCCCAGTGTGAGTCTTTCACTCCCTAGTGAGGTCTCCAGTCAGACTTCTGTTTCCCTAATCAGAGTCGTGTCTTGTTCACGCTGTGTCAGTTTTGTTTATCCCCCAACAAGAGTCTTGTTAGAGTCTCTGTTCCTGGTGAGTGTATTACTCCGATGGATCGTCTTTTCTTCTGTGTGAATCATATCCCCCACAGAGTTTGTGTATTTTGCATGCATACATTTGCATCATGAGGTCTCTTAGGGACCAAAATTTGTCTCATTACTGTTATTTAAGCTCATTCTACCGCGTCAAGATGAAGATTTCTAAACTTCACTTCTCCGGCTAGAATGACCTTAAATAGGGGCATCTGTAAGACCCCAATTTTGTCCCCAAGATCCCTCATGGCCCATATCATATCATATCATGGCCTCAAGGATCATTGCATGCCCTAGCTTCCCTCCTAGTGGGTGGGTTGCCTTGTGAGTGTGGTTCTTGATCACCAAGCATGTATTGCCCTTGTATATCCTTGCTTTTCATATGTTTACTAACCAAAAGTACAAAAATATTGGCATCTAACCATGTTACTTGCAGATGAAGCAATCAACAGTCAATCAGTCTAATCAGTCATTGAACAGTGGATGGTGTCCATTCTTGAAGAATTTGGGCACCATGATCATTCATCAAGGGTTCATATGAATTGTGACATCATTTGGAATCAAGATCTCAAGGGATTAGGGCTTGGAATTCATCAGAACATGGTTCAGTCAAGCAAAACCCTAGAAAAGTCAACCTTGGTCAACTATGCATTT
Organism: Lathyrus oleraceus; assembly: GCF_024323335.1. Lineage (NCBI taxonomy): Eukaryota > Viridiplantae > Streptophyta > Magnoliopsida > Fabales > Fabaceae > Lathyrus > Lathyrus oleraceus. Next base: position 519,163,565 of record NC_066585.1, on the reverse strand, counting down.
AATCAGTGATTTGATGGTGGGAATTGGTCTGAGAGATCTCATTCATGTCCATATAAGCCTCATATAACATGCCAAACATCATCATGGAAGAATTTGAAGTCAAACAAGAAATTTCCAAAAATAGAAAGTTGACCTGTAATTGGAATTTGCCAAAAATGGAAAGTCTTGATCCTCAAAATTACATCATGATACAAGCTTCAAATGAATTTTTGCCCAACATGAAAGTTGAAGATCTTGTTCTCCCATTTCCAAAAAGTCCAAGAACACTCAATTCCCATTTATGGTTGGCAAGTTATGATCAAATCATTCTCAAAAATTTTTGAACTTCAAAAGGCCATATCTTCCAAACCATTTGGCCAAATTGGGTGGGGTTTTTTGCTACAAGTCATATTTGATGCCCTCTTTCCAAATCTTCCATCATAATTCACCAAAAGTTCACCAATCAAAATGGCATTTTTAAAGTGACTTGAATTAATTTAAGTGAGGTGGAAAATTGACTTTGCAAAATAATCAATTCCAACACATTTTACCAATTGAGAATGATCAGAAATCACATTTAGGATGTGTCCAAGGCCCATTTTCGTGTAGTCACTTACACCCCATGCAAACTTGAGTTGGTTTTTAGCAAATTTCCAAAAACATGTCATTTTATGCAAATTGTGATTACCACTCACTAACCAAACACTTAGTAACTAAACACAGAATATATACTCCATTTTCTGCAGAACAACCCTAGCAGCCACTCTTTGAAAACGGATCACAATTCTCTTTCTCTCAAAAAACTCTCATGTTCTTCATTTGAACTTTTGGTTGAAAACCTCAAAGAGCACGAACTTTGGTGAGTTGTTCTATCATCCACCATCATTTTGAAGCCTCTTACAAGCAACAGCACTCAGCTGTAAAGCCTTTTGCATGGACTGTTAGAAGAAGCTCTTCCATGGCAAATCTCGATTTGAGCTAAAAGCAAGGTAGCTGAGCCAAAACCCTTCATCCATTCACCTCCTGGAACAACATAGTGCATCTGTTTCTACACTTCATAGCCAAATCATCACTGTTTCATCATTACCTTCCAAATCAAGTAAGAATTCGAATCTCACCATTTGCAAAATCATGATATGCTTTAGATAGGTCTTGCTTTGTTGATTCTTTTGAACTTTAAATCGTGTGAAATGGTTGGGTATTGAGAGAGATATTTGGATTCAAAGTTGTGTTGATAAATATGTTTTTGCATGATTCGTTCTTGTTAGCATGTTTTAGTGAAAATGAATGCTAGGTTATTAATGCACTTGGTTTGCTGGTTCTAATGGTATGCTTGATTCAAGTTTCTGGGAAAATTTTTCTTCCATGGATGAACATTGCTACAGTAGCCACGAACCCTAGTTGAAAACCCAGAAAACGCGTTTGCCATGTTTGAATTTTCTGTTTTGCATGAAGAGGTATTGTTCCATTGCCATGATCCAATTAGCGCGCGACACCTCCTTAAGTGAAACGGTGCGTTTCACTTAAGGGACTCGGTTATTACCAAATTGCCACTCCCGTGTTTCAATTTAATTAAATCATCTTTTATTTTGCAATGTTTATTTCATTTTGTGACCAATCTTACAAAAATCATAAGTCAATCAATTTTAATCCAAAATTCGTGGGATTTTTTGCTACATGCTCCTCTTGATCTCTAGTTATTTGTCATGATTTTTCCAGATTTTTGGTATGAATGGATTTTTAATTGTGCTAGGGTTTGTGACATGTGTCCATTTTATGTATGTTTTGCCAAATCAATTGTGAAATGATGATGCCTTATCCAATGACCCTCAAATTTTTTGTGCTCAAACTAGACACACTCATGGTGATTTTGGTGTAGAGTTTGTGAATTTATCATTGCTGGTTTGTGAGTTATGATTTTTTGAATTAGGGTGTGACAATTTGTGTCACACCATTGATGTCCAACTTCATGATTTTCATTACCATGCTTCTTGAACTCAAATTGGCTTGAATTTTTGCATGAATGTGCTTATGGATGTCTAGTTTACATGTGATATTTTGTGGAATTATTGATGGCATTTCCTAATTGTTTGGGATTTTTCTCCCCTGTTTGGTCATATGTTGACTTTTTGTGACACATCATCTCATATTGTTTGTGAAATTCTCATACTTAATTGGATGAACTTGAAATTTGACATGTGATTAATAGACATCTTAAGCTTTGTCATGGTTTTGATCCCATTCATTTCTCATATGTTGTCACTGATTTATGATTTATTGAAGTTGGTGTATGTTTGGTTGACTTCTTTGAGCATGCTTGAACTTGTTTTGACTTTCTGATTTTCATTGACCAACTTCCCTTGATCCAAATGAGCTGAAATTTGATATGCTGATCATGCTATGGATTATGTTTGATCATGAATTCTTTGATGATTTATTGAATTGTTTATGATTGGTTTTGAGTTGAGTCTTGCTGTTGACTTCTATGAGCTTCCATATGCCATGCTTTGACCTAATTTGCTTATGAAATCATGATGATGATTGATATGAACATGAAACCAATTGAGTTTGTTTCTTGATTGTTTGAATATGATTTTGATTGGATTTCACTTGCTGTTTTGACTTTCTCATCCCTTTTTGACCCTAGGCTTGTCCTAGTGGTCTTGTTGCTCATGTTTGAGTTCATGCTTTCAGGTTAAGCAACAAATACCCAAAGAGATCATTACAAATTGATTGAGCTTGATTGTTTATCATGAATAACTTGTTTGTTTTGTAGGTTGCTTGGCTCATATGCTTTGAGTCTTGTGCATTGCACATTTAACTGATTATGTTGACTGTTGATTTCTATCTCCTTTTGCTTTGACTTTGAGTTGTGTACTGATTCTGTTTGACTGGTTTCAGGTACCTTTAGTTGCTTAGTTCTTTAAGAACTTGCTTTGCTTTGCTTTAATAGCAATTTGCATTGAGGTATAATCCCTTTTCTTCATGTAGTCTGGAAGACCTGGCCTGTTATTTGGCCAGGCAACTGTCTGAAGTCCTCCTTAAGAGGCAATGCTTGTGTGTGTTTACATTTGTCCCAAGCAGGAAAAGTCCTTCTAATAAGGCAATTGGTAGAACCCAAGAGATAAGCAACCTATCTCCTACTATTTTGTGAGTCTTCTCCTTGCTCCCATTACATGGTTGTAGCATTGAGATCTTAACCCAAGATCTATCGAGTCAATAATCTGTGGAGAGAGTTCCTACTTTCTGAACTCCCACACCTTCTGATATTCAAATGCTCTCCCTGACCAGGGATAAGAGCAATGAGGCACACCCCTCATATCCTTTCATCTGCTTCACCTTAGCCCCTCAATGGCAAGGTTAAGAGCACCATTAACCCTATTCCAGTTGGCTTCAATGCCTAACCCTTTTGTGTGAGCCTGATTGTTTGGTTATAGTGTGTGCTGAATGACTTCATTGATTGATTACTTACTTCATATGCACATGTTTGCTTGTATGCTCTATGCATTTATCATCATTAATTGCTCATTAGTGCATGATCATTTCATTTGTCTCTGTAACATATCTTTGTTGTTTACCCATTGAGGACAATTGTAAGACCATCCATTGGCCATTGCTCCTATGATATGGAAGTGAGTATAAGACCATCTCATTGGCCACTCACCTTTTCTTTGCTTGATGCATTTGTTTGTTGTATGTGAGGATGCAACTGTAAGTCCCTGCAAGTTGGAATTTGCTTTCCTATGATCATATGTTGGATATTGGTATAAGTCCAGACAGATTGGCATCCGGTATCCAAGTTTCATTTTGTTTTAGGAGATTAGTGTAAGTCCATTGAGTGGCCTCTGATATCCATTTCTGTTTTAGGAGATTGGTGTAAATCCATCTAGTGGTATCTGGTATCCGCTTTTTGTTTGTGAGATTGGAGTAAGACCATTGAGTGGCATCCGATATCATTTGCTTGCTTATATTATTATTGCTCATTGCCCATTCCAAAGGACACACTTGAACCATCTTCTATATGATCTCAAGAGGTGAACCCTCTAAGAAGTTTTACAATCCATCCTCATCCATTCATTCCCATTTTGTCCTAAACCTTTTCACACATTACTTTCAAACTTGAGATAGATATTGTGCAAACATCTTCATGTTTTCAAATCAAAAAACCTGGACCCCAAGTCCTTGACTTTTTTCAAACTCCATTTCATAATACTTCTTTTGAATCAATCTTAATCATACTTTGACTCTACTTTCATAATCACAATCAATTAACTTCACCCATTCAACTGTTTTGGCTTTGTCCATTGTTAATCTTTTCACATTAGCCATAGGTTTCAATTATCATTGTGGTTGATGTAAACCTCACCCTATCCTTAGTGAGTTGACTATAAGACTTCCGTACTGAAAACAGGGTTAACCCCTCTAGTACGTCGAAGCTATCCTCGCGTGGTGGATGTTGGTCTTGGTCGAGTTTTCTCCCATTGATAATGAAAAGCCTCAGTGCTATTTGTAGCGGTGTATTCGTCGCTATATGATTTATCGATTAAATCATAAGCAAGGTATACAAAGATTTTTCGAGTCGCCACCGCACTTTTATTTATCCAAAGGACTGGCTAAAAAGCGAACAAAAGCCTAAGAAGTTTTACACGTAGAAAACTAATAAAAAGATCAGAGAGTCTGGGTAAGGGGTAAATTACGCAATGGGAAGGTGTTAGGCACCCACTACGTCCTAGGTACTCCTAGGGAGCCCTTTTCACACTTGTTGTATAAAATTGTTATTTGTTATGACATAAATATTGTGCAAACATGATTGGGATGATGAGAAAAGAATATACAATTTTTATTGGGTTTGAACGGATGAACCCGTTGCCTACGTACCTTCCATCAAAGGTAAGGATCAAAACGCCGTAGTTCGGCTAAAAACTTCCAAAAGTTAGTGGATTCAATTTTAAACACAAGCCCTAAGGTCTTACGTTATCCACGGGAGAAAACTCAACCTTATACAAACAACAGGTCCACCATGTGAGAACAGCTTCAACTTGCTAGTGAGGGGTTAACCCTATAATAAGCAAGGAAGACTTACAATTCAATCAACTAAGGACAAATAGGTGAGATTGACATCAACCAACTAAGATAAATCAAACCTATAGCTCATGTATGAAAAGATTAAAAATGGACAAAGCCAAAACATTGAATGGGTGAAGTTAATTGATTATGATTATGAAAGTAGAGTCAAAGTATGATTAAGATTAATTCAAAAGAAGTATTATGAAATGGAGTTTGAAAAAAAGTCAAGGACTTGGGTCCAGGTTTTTAATTTGAAAAGCATGAAGATGTTTGCACAATATCTATCTCAAATTTGAAAGTAATGTGAAAAGGTTTAGGACATAATGGGGATGAATGGATGGAAATGGATTGTAAAACTTCTTAGAAAGTTCACCTCTTGAAATCATATAGAAGATGATTCAAGTGTGTCCTTTGGAATGGGCAATAAGCAATAATAACATAAACAAACAAATGATACCGGATGCCACTCAATGGTCTTACTCCAATCTCACAAACAAACAAAGCGGATACCGGATACCAATAAATGGATTTACACCAGTCTCCTAAAAAGAAATGGATATCAGATGCCACTCAATGGACTTACACTGATCTCCTTAACAAAGAAAAGAAAGTGGATACCGAATGCCAATCTGTCTGGGCTTACTCTAACCTCCAACATATGATCATAGGAATACAAATGCCAAATTACACGGACTTACAATTGTATCCTCACATACAACAAACAATGCAACATATGATCACAGGAAAATAAATGCCAACTTACACGGACTTATAATTGCATCCTCACATAAACAAACAGAAGCAAAACATGGATGTCAGATGCCAATTTATCTGGGCTTACTCTAACCTCCACAGTATGGTCCTAGGAATACAAATGCCACATCACAGGGACTTATAATTGCATCCTCACATACAACAAACAAATGCATCAAGCAAAGATGAGATGAGTGGCCAATGAAATGGTCTTACAACTCACTTCCATATCATAGAAACAATGGCCAAAGGAATGGTCTTACAATTGTTCTCAATGGGGAAATCAACAATGATATGATGTCACAAAGACAAATGAGATGATCATGCAATAATGAGCAATTAATGATGATAAGTGCATAAAGCATGCAAGCAAACATGTGCATATGAAACAACAATCAATCAATGAAAGCAATCAGCACACACTATAACCAATCAAGGGGGCTCATACAAAAGGGTTAGGCATTGAAGCCAACTGGAATAGGGTCAATGGTGCTCTTAACCTTGCCATTGAAGGGCTAAGGTGAAGCAGATGAAAGGATATGAGGGGTGTGCCTCATTGCTCTTATCCCTGGTCAGGGAGAGCATTTGAATATCAGAAGGTGTGGGAGTTCAGAAAGTAGGAACTCTCTCCACAGATAAGACTCTATAGATCTTGGGCTTGGATCTCAATGCTACAACCATGTAATGGAAGCAAGGAGAAGACTCACAGAATAGTAGGAGATAGGTTGCTTATCTCTTGGATTCTACCAATTGCCTTATTTGAAGGACTTTTCCTGCTTGGGACAAATATAAACACACACAAGCATTGCCTCTTAAGGAGGACTTCAGACAGTTGCCTGGCCAAATAACAGGCCAGGTCTTCCAGACTACATGAAGAAAAGGAATTATACCTCAATGCAAATTTGCTAAATAGCAAAGCAAAGCAAGTTCAAAGAACTAAGTAACTAATGGTACCTGAAATAGTCAAACAGAATCAGTACACAATTCAAAAGTTAAAGCAAAAGGAGGTAAGGGTTAACAGTCAAAACAAACAGGCAAATGTGCAAAGCACAAGGCACAAGGCTTATGAGCCAAGCAACCTACAAAACAAAGAGGTTAGCTCATGATAATCAAACAAACTCATTCAACTTGTATAAGTTTCTTTGAGGTAATTGCTTCTCAACCTGAAAACATGAACTCAAACATAAGCAATAAGACCACTAGGACAAGCCTAGGGTCAAAAAGGAATGAGAAAGTCAAAACAGCAAGTGATATCCAATCAAAATCATGTTCAAACATTTAAGAAGCAAACTCAATTGGTTTCATGTTCATATCATGCATCATCATCATTTCATAAGCAAAAGAAGTCAAAGCATGGCAAATGAAAGCTCATAGAAGTCAACAGCAAGACTTAACTCAAAACCAATCATAAACAATTCCAAAAATCATCAAATAATTCATGATCAATCATAATCCATAACATGACATGCATATCAAATTTCAGCTCAATTGGATCATGGGAAGATAGTCAATGAAAATCAGAAAGGCAGGGCAAGTTCAAACATGCTCAAAGAAGTCAACCAAACATGCATCAACTTCAAAAATTCATAAATCAGTGATAACATATGAGAAATGAATGGGATCAACACCATGGCAAAGCTTAAGATGTCTACTAATCACATGTCAAATTTCATGTTCATCCAATTAAGTATGAGAATTTCACAAATGAAATGGGAACATGTATCACACAAGTCAACATTTTGGTCAAACAGGGGGGAAAATCTCAAACAATTAGGAAATGCTACAAATAATTCCAAGAAAAATCACATGTAAACTAGACATCCAAGAGTAGGTTCATGCAAAAATTCAGATCAACTGGAGGTCAAGAAGCATGGTATCAAAAATCATGAAGTTGCACATCAATGGTGTGACACAAATTGTCACACCCTAATTCAAAAATTCATAACTCACAAACCAGATAAGATAAATTCACAAACTCTACACCAAAATCACCATGGATGTGTCTAGTTTATGCACAAAAAATTTCAGATCAAATGGATAATGCATCACCATTTCACAAATGTTTTGGCAAAAGGTACAAAAAATGGATACATGTTACAAACCCTAATACCATTTAAAATTCACTTATCTAAAAATCAGGAAAAATCATAGATAAATAAGTAGAGATCATGATGAATCAAATGCAAAAAATCCCATTAATTTTGGATTTAAAATGATGATGTTATGAATTTTGTAAGTTGGAGCATCAAAAATGAAATAAAAATGAAAACCAACATGAGTTCAATGGGACACATGCCACGCTGAATGGCAATTTTGTAAATAACCATGCCACTAATCAAAACGCAGTGTTTTGGGCGAGCAAACGAAATAAGCTGATTGGTTGGTGAGTGAACAGGGCCATGCAGCACGTGAAAGGGAAAAAAAATCTGGGCAGCTCATGCATTCTAGGGTTTCATATGAACAGTGTTGTTCATCTTCATCACTTCAAATCGATTCAAACAAAATTTTTCCAGAAATTGAAATTAGGTATACCAAAATGACCAGCAAGCATCCAGCATTACAAATCCATCATTCATTTGCATTGAAACAATCTAAATAACAAGAATCGAGCCAAAATAACATGCATCATCAAACTTTAAAACAGCATAACTTTCCAAATACACAGCCATTTCATGTGATTTAAAGCTCATAATACTCATGGCAAGGAGATCTTTAAGAAGCATATCATGGTTTTAAGAAATGAGAGAATCGAGTTCTTACCAAAAGTGAAGTGCAGTCGAGCTACAGTGGTTTTTTGGCTTCAAATACTCGAAACAGGTGAAGGTCCAAGCTCCAGATGATGAATGGTTAAGATGCTTTGGCTCAGCAACCTTGCCTTTAGCTCAAATCGAACATTGCCATTAATGGAGCTTGGAGAAAACAGAACGGGAAATGAGCTTACAGTTGGTGTTTTTGGTTTTCAAAGGGCTCAAAAGTGGTAGTATATCATGCAGCAACCAAGGCCAGCTCGAGTGTTTTGAGTTTTTTCAGCAAAAATTCAAAGATGAAGAAATGAGGTTTTTGGAGAAAAATGGTTTTTTCTGTTCTTGAGTTGAGTGCTGCTAGGGTTCCAATTGGCAGAAAATGAGGTATATATTGGCTGTTTAAGGTTGCATAAGTAAGTGTTAATCACCATTTGGTTTAATGAGAAATTTTGCTAATTGGAGCATTTTGGCCTAAGTGCATGGTACATGAGCAAATGGTGCGAAATTGGGCCTTGTAACATGACCAAAACATGATTTCAGAACATTCCCAATTGGCCAAAATGATTAAAAATGATTATTTGGAAAAGTCAAATTTCACCTTCACTTGAAATTAATTCAAGCAAGTTCAAAAAGGCCATTTTGAATGGTGATGTTTTGATGCATGATGATGACATTTTTGGAAAGAGGGGAACAAATGTGACTTGTTGCAAAAAACCCCACCCAATTTGGCCAAATGGTTTGACAGATATGGCCTTTTGAAGTTCAAAAATTTCTGAAAATGAATTGATCATAACTTGCCAACCATACATGGGAATTGAGTGTTCTTGGACTTTTTGAAAATGGGAGAACAAGATCTTCAACTTTCATGTTGGGCAAAAATTCATTTGAAGCTTGTATCATGATGTAAGTTTAGGATCAAGAAGTTTCCATTTTTGGCAGGTGAAAATTACAGGTCAAGTTTCTATTTTTGGAAATTTTCTGTTTGACTTCAAATTCTTCCATGATGGTGTTTGACATGATATATGAGGCCTATATGGACATGAATGAGCTCCCTCAAACCAATTCCCACCATCAAATCACTGATTAAATCCACAGTTGACCAAGTTTGACTTTTCTAGGGTTTTGCTTGACTGAGCCACCTTCTGATGAATTCCAAACCCTAATTCCTTGAGATCTTGATTCCAAATGATATCACAACATATATGAACTCTTGATTATTGTTCATGGTGCCCAAATTCTTCAAGAATGGCCATCATCCACTGTTAAATGACTGATTTGACTGTTTGACTGATGATTGCTTCAGCTGCAAGTAACATGGTTAGATGACAATATTTTTGTACTTTTGGTTAGCCAACATATGAAAAGCAAAGATATACAAATGCAAAGCATGCTTGGTGATCAAGAACTACACTCACAAGGCAAACCACCCACTAGGAGGGAAGCTAGGGCATGCAATGATCCTTGAGGCCATGATATGATATGATATGGGCCATGAGGGATCTTAGGGCCAAAATTGGGGTCTTACAGATGCCCCTATTTAAGGTCATTCTAGCCGGAGAAGTGAAGTTTAGAAATCTTCATCTCGACGCGGTAGAATGGGCTTAATTAACAGTAATGAGACAAATTTTGGTCCCTAAGAGACCTCATGATGCAAATGTATGCATGTAAAAGACACAAATTTTGTGGGGAATATGATTTACACAGAAGAAAAGACGATCCATCGGAGTAATACACTCACCAGGAACAGAGACTCTAACAAGACTCTAGTTGGGGATAGACAAAAACTGATACAGCGTGAACAAGTCACGACTCTGATTAGGGAATCAGAAAACAGACTGGAGACCTCACTGGGGAAAAGAATTCCAAAGGAAAATAAATCCATTGGAAAGACACAAGCTGACTCCTGAGGAGAAGCAACAGGAAACTTCAAAGAGGAAGTACCAAAGAGATGAGACGTTACCGGTATAAGGGTAACAAACTCAGGAAAATCTGACTCCACAAGGGACCGAGGTCATAATAGGGAGCAGAAAGGAAGGAACACCAGGGATACCGAGGTATATAATAGGTGATCGACCGAAGCGTGAATTGGTATATATGCCAAAACACTCATCATCCAGAAGGAGAGCTTGAAAAAGCAAATCGACTTACAGGATGGACATTCGAATCCACAACGGGAAAAACGAATCTTACTCATCTGGGGACACAAACCCAAAGAGTGCATGAGATACAATATCCATTACCGGCAGACCGTGGATAAGAAAACTCGCATGAGATATATTATCTATTACCGTCAGAACGTAGATAATAAACTCGCATGGTAAGAAACACCAGAGATACCGGTTACTGGGTATATAATAGGTGATCTACCGAAAACGTGAATTGGTATATACGCCAAAACACTCATCATCCAGAACACAAACTGGTTAAAGGATGGATATTCGATTCTACAAAGAATACGAATCTTGCTCAGCTGGGGAAAATCAACAAAGGATTCCAACTAAAGAGCGCATGAGACATATTATTCATTACCGGCAGACCGTGAATAATATACTCGAAAGGAAAAGACACCAGAGATACCGAAGTATATAATAGGTGACTAACCAAAAAAGAGACAATCGATACCAAGCATCCGGGTAAACGAAAGACAACTCAAAGGGATAAATTGCAAGCATCCGGCAATTATCCGACAACACAGAAATATTCGATTCCACAAAGGGAAAAAACGAATCTTACTCGACCAGGGAAACACAAAAGGCTTCGACTGAAGAGTGCATGAGGTATATTATTCATTACCGGCAGACCGTGAATAACATACTCGCATGGAAGATTATCCACAACCGATTACTGGGTTAATAAAGGATAAATCAACCGAAAAGAAAGGCATCGGGATACCAAACTAGGTATATAATGATGACCAATCAAGAGGAGCAACAGACATTACCAACAAGAGGGTAAATGAAAGGCAATCTGCTGAGGATTCACTGGTGAAAATCAATGATCCAGGGATGAATTGCATAACCAGCAATTATCCACAACAACAGGCTAGGGATATAATGATGACAATCAAATATCCGGGGAACGCAATCACTGACAAAAGGTGAAAGGACCCACTGGGGGTAAAATTGCTAGCATACGGCAATTATCCACAAAAGATATGCTGGGGATATAAGTGCTTATCTGAGCAACTTATCCGAGCAAAGGAAACTCAACATCAAGAACTAGATGGAGAGAGCCACAAATTTGGGGTTTACATCTACCGAATACGGGGTAAAGAACCGACAACTCCGCGTGGGGATAGAACAAATCACAAATCCGCACAGGAAACCGAAAATAGGGTTTATACCAAACCACAAACTGCTGGAGAGCAGGAAAGTAGGATTTACAACTACCGACCTATTAGGTAGAAAACCACAAAAATCTGGCTGGGGAACAAAAGGTGTATAACCACAAATTCCGCCAAGAAGCCAGGAAAAATAGGACTTATAACTACCGGTATGAGGGTAGAGGCCCGAAAAATCCGCTGGGGAGACAACCCACTGGGAAGCACAAGATATTTGACAAATGGCCAATTCGGGAATAATCCGAAAAGACAGACTGAATCAAGACACGTCCTAATGAGGATATAACTCAAATAGGAAAATCCATCCCAATATATGTGTTGGGAGGAAACGGAAGAAACCGTCATCCACGAGGATATATCTCAGTGGGGAACTGCAGAAAGAAAGACAGACACATTTTCTGCTTATGGGGCTGACTCTATGTGGAGAGATTTTAAACACCCGACATCTGCTTGGGGAGATCTGTAAAGAGATCTATATCACCCAAAAGCAGGAGACAATAAACAAAGGATACATGGCAAGAAATGCAACATGAATATCTGAATGTTTATGAATATGCATGAATATGCGTGATTTATGTTTGATGAATGCTGACAAAACAGACAATTCTAACACAAACAGGTCCAGGAATCAAACGCCCGGTATTATACTTCCAGGGGAAAAACCAACTGGAGAGCCAATCTGCGGAGATCCACATGCTGTAAAGCAAAGATCTGCGGGTACTGCTGAAGAAGCAGAAAGTCAGAGATATCTGGAAACAACACAAACAAGGTACAGAAAGTCACAACGGGCAAAAGCAGCCACCAAGACAAATCTGTAGGGGAACAAGAGAAAATCCAGGATATCTGCAGGGGATCCCAGTGTCAACTGAGAAACAAAAGGTGCATAAGCAAGAACTGCTGTAGCAGCAAATCCACAAAACTCCACTGGGGAACAACCCACTGGGGGAGAATGATATCATCCAAATAGAAACTAACTGTATAAGCAACTCCACTGGGGGAAAACTGTCGGCTACTCTCTTGGGGAACAACCCACTGAGGGAGGACAGATCAAACAAGTAGATTCTGCAACAAACCAATCCACTCGGGGAGAACGCACATAGCAAACTGATCACAACGAGTAGTTTCTGCAATATAAGCCGCTCTACTGGGGATCACCAACAGTTAGGAAATCAATCCGTTCACTGGAGGCCAAAGCCGTCATCCAACCATACTGGGGATTGAAGGAGTATTCAACAGGCAAAACTGCCACAACAAACACTCTGCAGACTATGCTGAGGAAAAGATGGATTAACAAATTGGGATATCAACCCAACCAACCAATGAGTAGGAAAATAAATCCTGCTCTGCTGGAGAGAATAACTCTGATGGAGAGATAGCAACAACTCCGCAGACGACTTCGCCGGGGAAAGGGTAAAGTACCGGGTATCAAACCACTGACTTACCAAGCCTTCAGAAAGAAAGCGATCGTGCTGAGGAAACAGACAACTCCGCTGGCAACTGCACTGGGAAGAGTGATAACAACTCTACTTGCGAATCCAATGGGGATATCAACAACAGCTCTACTCATGACTGTGGTGAGGAGATAAATAAGGTTTGGGAATGTCGACCCACTGGAGAAAGTGACGGGGCACCAAGATGACAAACTATCAACCGCCGAAACTTCTACAAGAAAAACACCCATGCTGAGGGGAGATTGCTGCTGGAGAAAACGAAATCTTCAACAACACTCTGCTTGCGACTATACTGGGGAACAACCCCAACAACAACTCTGTTTGAGGAACAACCCCAACAAAGACCTGAAGAAAGAAGGTACAACCAAACCAGGAATATGAACAAATGTCTTACCTGTTGGAGATCATGCCACCCTCGGGAGAGCACTGAGATATTCTTGAGTATCCTTTCAATCTTCTGAATGTTCACTTTGTTTAAAACAACAATTTTGAAAAAATTTGATTTGTTTAAAACAATGACATTTTATCAATTTAAAACATGCAAAGCATTTGTTGAATTGAAACACATAAGAGTGCAAATAATTGGATAAAAGCTCAAATTGATTTGATAGAATGGTAGTCTGCAAATGGCAAGACTCCATAGATCTGTACAAATTTGAAATCAGTGATATATATTGGAAGAGGGCTACATTGAACATAATGATCCTTTCTCTACCAATTTGAATCTCGATGTATCCGAAGCTTCAGTTGACGACGAATCGAGAATCTTCTGACGAAATGACGACTGGTGAAACAGAAAGTCTTGTCAGGATGCAGTTACTTGCCAAATCCCTAATTTTTGCCTAGATTGCCCCAGAGTGAGGCACTCAATCTAGCGGGATGCAAATACATTCTTTTTTAGTCTCTAATTTTTGCCTGGATTACCCTCGCGGGTTCTCCACCGAGACGCTCATTTTTGCCTAAGCCGCCCTTTCGGGTTTTCAACTTAACGAGCTATTCTGTTTTTTTCATTCTTTTTCATTTGCATATACTTTTTTTAGGCAAAGTATTTCTTGACTGCATCTGAATTCACAGGACGAGTGAAATCCTCCCCATCCATTGTTGTAAGCATCAAAGCACCGCCTGAAAAGGCTCTCTTAACAACATATGGACCCTCGTAGTTTGGAGTCCACTTGCCCCTGGAATCGGGCGCGAAAGACAAAACTTTCTTGAGCACAAGGTCACCTTCTCGGAACACACGAGGCTTGACCTTCTTATCAAATGCTTTCTTCATTCTCTGCTGATATAACTGACCATGACACATGGCAGTCAATCTCTTCTCTTCAATCAAATTCAGTTGGTCATAACGACTCTGAATCCATACAGCATCAGTCAACTTGGCTTCCATCAAGACTCGCATTGATGGGATCTCCACCTCTACTGGGAGAACGGCTTCCATGCCATAAACAAGGGAGAAGAAAGGGGTTGCCCCTGTTGAAGTGCGTACAGACGTACGATATCCATGCAAAGCAAATGGCAGCATCTCATGCCAATCTTTGTACGTTGCAGTCATCTTCTGGATAATCCTCTTGATATTCTTATTAGCAGCTTCAACAGCCCCATTCATCTTAGGTCTGTAGGGAGAGGAATTATGGTGTGCAATCTTGAATTCAGCGCACAACTCATCCATCATCTTGTTATTCAGATTGGATCCATTATCAGTAATGATCCTCTCTGGCACACCATAACGGCAAATCAGCTGGTTCTTGATAAACTTCACAACCACCTGCCTGGTTACATTCGCATACGAAGCGGCTTCAACCCATTTGGTGAAGTAATCAATTGCTACGAGAATAAACCGATGTCCGTTGGACGCTTTCGGCTCAATCATGACGATCATGTCGATTCCCCACATAGAGAAAGGCCATGGTGATGAAATCACATTCAGGAGTGTCGGAGGAATATGAATCTTATCCGCATAAATTTGACACTTGTGACATTTCTTCACATACTTACAACAGTCAGACTCCATTGTCAGCCAATAGTAGCCTGCTCTCAACATCTTCTTAGCCATGGCATGTCCATTGGAATGAGTACCAAATGAACCCTCATGGACCTCAGTCATTAATAGGTTTGCTTCGTGTCTATCCACGCATCTGAGCAAAACCATATCAAAATTTCTTTTATACAACACTTCACCACTGAGGTAGAAACTGCCTGACAACCTTCTCAACGTTTTCCTATCTTTCACAGATGCCCCAGGCGGGTAGACCTGGTTCTGGAGGAAATTCTTGATATCAAAGTACCAAGGCTTGTCATCTTTCACTTCTTCAATTGCAAATATGTGAGCGGGTCTGTCCAAGCGCATCACAGTAATATTGGGAACATCATTCCACCACCTGACCACAATCATGGAAGCAAGCGTAGCAAGGGCATCTGCCATCCGGTTGTCCTCTCGAGGAATATGATAAAATTCAACTTCTGTGAAGAATGTTGAAATTCTCCTTGCATAATCTCTGTACGGAATGAGACCTGGCTGATTCGTCTCCCATTCACCCTTGATCTGATTGACAACCAAGGCCGAATCACCATAGACATCAAGATACTTGATTCTCAAGTCAATGCATTCTTCAAGTCCCATAATACAGGCTTCGTATTCCGCCATATTATTCGTGCATTTGAAAGTTAGCCTTGCTGTAAACGGAATGTGTGAACCTTGAGGAGTAATGATCACTGCCCCAATTCCATTCCCATATTGATTAACAGCGCCATCAAACACCATCGTCCATCTGGAACCAGGTTCTGGACCTTCATCAAGTGTAGGCTCATCGCAATCTTTCATCTTCAAATACAGAATTTCCTCATCCGGGAAGTCATACTGAACGGACTGATGATCTTCAATCGGCTGGTGCGCTAAATGGTCAGCCAAGATACTACCTTTGATAGCTTTCTGAGCTCGATACTCAATATCATACTCAGACAACAACATCTGCCAACGGGCAATCCTCCCAGTTAAAGCAGGCTTCTCGAAGATATACTTAATTGGATCCATTCTGGATATCAACCAAGTTGTATGATTTATCATGTACTGGCGCAAACGCTTAGCAGCCCAAGCCAAAGCACAGCACGTCTTCTCAAGCGTAGAGTACCGAGACTCACAATCAGTAAACTTCTTACTGAGGTAGTATATAGCAAACTCCTTCTTCCCTGACTCATCTTGTTGACCGAGTACACAACCCATCGAGTCTTCAAGAACTGTCAAATACATAATCAGAGGTCTTCCTTCCACAGGCGGAGACAAAATCGGAGGTTCGGACAGATAATCTTTGATACTGTCGAAAGCTTTCTGGCAATCCTCGGTCCAATCATGAGACTGATCTTTCCGAAGGAGCTTGAATATCGGTGCACATGTGGCAGTCATGTGGGATATAAATCTGGAAATGTAGTTCAAGCGGCCAAGAAAACCTCGGACTTGCTTCTCAGTTTTGGGTGCAGGCATCTCTTGTATTGCTTTGACCTTTGCAGGATCAACCTCAATACCTCTTTCACTTACCACAAAACCCAACAATTTGCCGGAACGGACTCCAAATGTACATTTGTTCGGATTCAGGCGAAGTTTGAACTTCCTCAAACGCTGAAAAAGCTTCAACAAATGCTCAACATGCTCAACTTCCGTTCGAGACTTAGCAATCATATCATCAACATAGACTTCTATCTCCTTGTGCATCATATCATGAAACAAGGTAGTCATAGCTCGTTGATACGTGGCTCCGGCGTTCTTCAAACCGAAGGGCATCACTCGATAATAGAATGTTCCCCAAGGTGTGATGAATGTTGTCTTCTCCATATCCTCTGGTGCCATCTTGATTTGATTATATCCGGAAAATCCGTCCATAAAGGAAAAGACTTTGAATTTAGCTGTATTGTCTACCAACATGTCGATGTGTGGTAGAGGAAAATCGTCTTTCGGACTAGCTTTATTCAAATCTCTGTAGTCAACGCACATACGGACTTTTCCGTCCTTCTTAGGAACAGGCACAATGTTGGCCACCCATTGAGGATATGTAGAAGTCACCAGAAACCCCGCATCAATTTGCTTCTGAACTTCCTCTTTGATCTTCACTGCCATATCTGGATGAGTTCTTCTGAGCTTCTGCTTTACAGGCACGCACTCAGGCTTCAAAGGCAGGAAATGTTGCACAATATCTGTATCCAAACCCGACATGTCTTCATAGGACCAAGCAAAGATATCTGAATATTCTCGTAGCAAACTGATCAAATCTTCCTTGACAGACCCTTCAAGAAGTGCCCCAATCTTCACCAGGCGAACGTAATCTTCAGACCCCAAGTTGACTGTTTCCAAGTCTTCGAGATGCGGCTGAATGATCTTCTCTTCGTGCTCAAGGAGACGGGTGATCTCATCAGGAATTCCTTCAACATCATCTTCCTCTGCCTCAAATACAGGGAATTCAAAATTGGGAGATGGCGTTGGATCATTATGTTCAATGGGTTTTAGGATTAACCTGCACAATGATTTTGGTTAGGGAAAACTTCAAAATTTAATCAAGCAAATCATTATGCAGATGAAAAATGTTTGATTTTATTTTTGTTTTCATGGTTTTTTGTGATCACTGATTTCATAACGAGAAGCAAAAAGTGAAAACAAAGGAAAAATAAATGTTTAACAATGCGAAAATTGAATGAAAACATCATTGTATATATGCTTTGCCAACAATGTCATCACTTCTCCTTTTGGCATGGGAGAAGGGTTTTAAACAAAGTGAACAATTTACTCTGATATATGGATAACTGTAGGAACATCCACAGCGACCCAATTGTGGCAGACACCACCAGGAATAACAAAATTGTTCACATCTTCTGCGTCTTCTTCAATGATAGCAGCAGCTTCCTCTTCTTCAGGTTGATCAGCATGGATGAATCCTCCACTCGTGAACAGACCTTGCTCATTATATGCCCCAGATTAGTAGTCAATGCCAGCCCGGGATCTGTTGTCTTCAAGTTCAAGCACTTTCCCTAATCCAGCAACTGCACCACATTCAATGGCCAGCTTAGCATCACGGTAGGAAGTGAATGAAGGAGACTTCTTCTCGATTGGTTCATCAATAGATAAAGCTTGGAATGGAGTTCCAACTTCATCCTCTGCGTCAATGTACGAGAAAGAAGACAGATGGCTGACCAGGAGAGCCTTTTCTCCCCCTACTACAACCAGTTTCTTGTTTTTGACAAATTTTAGCTTCTGGTGTAGGGTGGATGTCACGGCGCCAGCCTCATGAATCCATGGTCTGCCCAAGAGACAACTATAAGATGGGTGGATATCCATTACTTGGAAAGTAACTTGGAAATCACTTGGTCCTATCTTGATTGGGAGATCAACTTCTCCAATCACGGTCTTGCGCGACCCATCAAATGCTTTCACAACAACCCCACTCTGCCTCATAGGAGGACCTTGATATGACAGTCGAGAGAGTGTGGATTTTGGCAATACATTTAAAGAAGATCCAGTGTCCACCAACACATTGGACATTGCATCAGATTTGCAATTCATGGAGATATGTAAAGCCATGTTGTAAGCGTCACAAAAGCTCAAAGTGTTGCAAGCGGTAATGTTTGCAACAATACTATCAAACTGCTCAAGGGTGACGTCGTGATCGACATACGCCAGGTCCAAGACTTTCTGCAGAGACTCCCTATGGGGTTCTGAATTCAGCAGCAAAGAAAGAATAGAAATCTTGGAGGGCGTGTGTAGAAGTTGATCTACAATGTTGTACTCACTCTTTCTGATGAGCCTCAGCATCTCATCAGATTCTTCATCAACAATGCCACTCGGGCCAACTGAAGAAATAGGAGTCTTTTGTACGGATGAGGAGGGTTTGGCAACATCAAGTGCCGGATTCTGAATGCTAACAGCAGTCCCCACAGGACGTTCAACAGATTCAGAAGCAACAACAGGAGCTTTGGTAGGTGCAGAAAATACACGACCACTTCGGGTCAACCCACTGACATCAGCTACATTGGTCACGGAAGTGGAAGGCAAAGGCACTTCGACCCCATCCTGGACAGCAACAGGATTGTACCGGAATGGCACAGCTCGATCAGAAGAATAGGGCACAGGGCCTACAGGTTTAATAATCAAAGAAGGGAAAGCCTTCGGCTTGTTGCTATTGTAGCGAATAACAACGGGCTCAGGTAGCTTGAACACTGGTGAGATGACGTTCACTTCAGGCTCAGCTTCATCAACATTGCGATTTTGCAAAATCTCAATGGTACCTTCATTCAACAACTTCTAAAGCTCTTCGCGTACTCGGTCGCAACCCAAGCGGTTAACTGAGCAGACGCGGCACTTGTCGTGGTTATGCTCCAAGTAGCTGTACTGACACAGCATCCGATGTAATTCAACCAACGACTGCCTGATATGGCTGACATATCTAACCTTGTACTTCCCAAGGCATTCCTGAATCATGTTCACAGACTTCCCATGCGAAGGCAATGGGTTCTTGGTGACGTTCGGGCTTGAGTCCTCAAAACTCAGAATTCCACTTCTCATAAGGTCTTGAACCTTAGTCTTCAGTGGGAAGCAATTTTCCACATTATGGCCCGGAGCACCGGAATGATAGATACAATGCTGGTCTGGTTTATACCACCATTGTGGATTTGCAGGAATGGCAGGAGGATCCCTGGGAGAAACCAATTTCCTCTCCAACAAGGAGGGATAAAGCTCTGCATATGTCATAGGAATTGGATCGAAGCTGATCTTCTTCCTGTCATAGTTCACATTAGCTTGATTGGTTGTACTTCCACGAGGCTGGTAAGCCTGTTGCTGTGGACGCTGCTGTTGTTGTTGGTACTGCGGTTGTTGATATTGCTGCTGATGCTGATACTGCTGATGTTGATACTGCTGAGCATTATCTTTGAATACAGGTGCTATATGAGCCACCTGGTGCTGATGTCCGGCACGATGTGCAGGCTTCCTCTGAACAGAGGGTCTTCTATGTTTAGGCTGAGACTGCACAGCGTGTGCTTCCCCTTCTTTCCTCTTAAACGCTCCATATCGTTTAGAGGAAGAACTATCATCTTTAGCCAACCGTCCTTCACGGACACCCTCTTCGAGACGCATCCCCATGTTCACCATCTCGGTGAAATCAGAGGGAGCGCTTGCTACCATCCGCTCATAATAAAATGAACCAAGAGTCTTCAGAAAGATCTTGGTCATTTCTTTCTCTTCCAGCGGTGGAGTGATTTGAGCTGCCAGCTCTCGCCTTCTCTGGGCGTACTCCTTGAACGATTCTTTATCTTTCTGTGACATGGACCTGAGTTGATCTCGGTCAAGCGCCATATCGACGTTGTACTTGTATTGCTTGACGAAAGCTTCGCCAAGGTCATTGAAAGATCGGATGTTGGCACTGTCCAGGCTCATGTACCATCTGAGCGCGGCACCGGATAGACTGTCCTGAAAATAATGAATCAGGAGTTGATCATTATCAGTCTGAGTTGACATCTTCCTGGCGTACATGACCAGGTGAGCTAGTGGACAGGTGTTCCCCTTGTACTTTTCAAAGTCCGGGACCTTGAATTTGATCGGTATTTTAACACCAGGAACTAAGCACAGTTCGGCTGCAGACTTGCCGAATAGATCTTTGCCTCGAAGAGTCCTCAATTCCTTTCTCAGCTCAAGGAATTGATCGTTCATAGCATCCATCTTCTCATGAACATCTGAGCCCTCAGATGGCTCAGAGTGATAGATGGTGTCGTCTACCCTGGGCATGGTATGCACGACAGGAGGAGCGGGAACAGGGACCGGGCTAGATGCCGGTATATGAGCAAAGGTTGGAGCTGGCAGATCGGGCATAAAGCCTGGAGGCATCCCCCAAGGGAACCCGGCTGACATAGCATTGGGCGCATGAGCGCTGACTGGCACAGTCGAAGTGACTATTTCGGAGATGCCTGTCCTCTGAGCAGGAGTTGCAGGAGGCGGAGTAGGTTGATTCTGAGCAGCAAGAAGTTGCTCCATCAAAGCGCCAAGTCTGGCGACCTCTTCCTTCAATTCTCTGTTCTCTTGTTCCAATTGCTCCATGACTCTGGCAGAGTTGACTCGCGTATAATACCGGTGAGTCAGCTTGTCTTCAAAATAAATGAAGAACACAAGGTTAGGAACAGAAGACCAGAAACAAAGGGTACCTGTTTATGCAAAAATGATGCATGAAATGCTTGTGCAAATGCTTTGTTTTCAAGGAACCCTTAGGGTATTATTTGCAATATTTTGAATTGTTAAAGCATTTTAATTACCCATGGAAAATATTTCATTCAAAGTATTGAGACAAAGAAGTACAGCATTCTTTAATCATTACAAAGAGAAAAGGTAAATGACATCCTATGGATCCCTAGAAGCTCGGGATGCTAGAAGACGAGAAGTGCACAACTTCTTGATCTCTCTCTCATAGGCCGCTTCCATGTCAGCTTTCTCTTTTGCAAGTTGATCATATCTCCTCTTCCATTATTTGGAAGACTGGGGAAGTAGAGATGTCCAAGCGTCGTTCGGATCGTCGATCACTCGGTGCTCGAGGAACTCAATCATGGCGTCCTTCTCCTTGAGCTGCTGCAGCAATTCCTCCCTTTCACGGATCCAAGCACGCGAAAGGTCTTCTTCTCTCAACTCCTCTACACGTTGGGTAGGGAGGGTTGAAGGTCCAGCCACATCCAACGATGTAGGTCTCGGATAGTCATACGGCATCAGGTAAGTGGCAGCTCTCTGTCTGACCCAAGAGGTGTATGGCTCCAAAGCAATGCAGTTCTTTGGACCCAACTCGTTCCTACCCTTCTTGCGAATACTGCGCCAAGCACGGACAAATCTGGCTTTCAGGCCTTGGGGATCTTTACCCTCCAGAAAGAATACACCTTCTAACAGAATGTTATGGGGTTTATCCTTTAGGGGGAACCCAAGCTGACGACGTGCGAGAATAGGATTGTAGCTGATCCCACCACATGTACCAAGAAGAGGCACATTAGGGAATTCACCACAATAATCGATGATCTGGACGGTATCGTACACGCGATCATACCAGGTGATATCATCATTGGTGAGAGACATGAGTCTCTGAGACCACCGTAGACATCCCTTGTTCTCCTTGAAAGCAACTGTCTGCGGCAAGTGCGAAATAAACCACTTGTACAGCAGGGGTAGATAGCAGACAATAACTCCTCCTCCTTTCACATTCCTGGAGTGCAAGGAAACATAAGCATCACCCAACAAAGTCGGAACTGGATTAAGAACTGAGAAGATCCTAATAACATTCATGTCCACGAACTTGTCGAAGTTGGGAAACAACACCAATCCATAGATGAGTAGCACAAATAGAGCCTCAAAGGCATCCTCACTCATGGCCTTCCCATAGAAGGTAGCTTGGGCAATGAGGAACTCGGAAGGAAAACCTTGAATTCCGCCTTTGGTAGTCAGATTAGCTCTAATCAAGTCTTCATCTATATGCAACAAGCTGGAAATCTCTCGAGCAGATGGAATGTCCTCTAAGTCACTGAACGACACTTGATCCAGAATCGGAATCCCAATGAGATGAGAATATTCCTCCAAGGTCGGCAACAACTGGAAGTCCGGAAATAAGAAGCAGTGATGCAACGGATCGTAGAACTGAGCAAGAGTACTCATCAACCCTTCATCAACCTGAGTAGTTAGCAGAGGTAGGAGCTTCCCATAGCGAGCTTTGAAACCCAAGGGATCTAATACATACGATGTCAGATTCCTTAACTCCTTTACATCGGGTTGTCTAAAGCTGTACTTCTTTGTATGCCTTTTTGGTCTTTCCATGTCTGAAAATTTTGCAAATAAACCCTTTTAAGTTCCTTGAAAATTTTCTTTTTGCTGATGACATGAATGCGGATGAATGCATGAATGTATGAATGCAACAATCACACTCAAGGATCAAGCAAAGCACACCAAACAAAGGTCATGGGAAAGCTCATTGTATCCCTAATATCAATCATCCATTTTGGTGGATTTAGGTTTTCACCTTATCAACACCCAAGTTCCATTGATATTAACGGTACATGAACCGGCTCGAACACCCTTAATATCAACCAGCCGCTTTGGTGGATTTTAGGTTTTACACCTGATCCGGGATCCATTGATATTAACGGTGTCTGAACGACTCAACCACGAATCACGGGTTTGCTGAGAGTCACGAGCATGGAGTCTCGGTTAAGAACCACCCAAAGGGAGTGTACTAGGGTTTAAACCTGCCAGACATGTTCTATCAGAGGTTCCCATAATCATCGTTCCATCTTTCGAATATTATCGGAGGAACGAATACTCGTATTCCAAGAATATTCTCAAGAGAAACTCTTATGAGTGTAGTATCGCGTGACAATCGCATCAGAACTGACATCTGAACGACCTCCGCACTACGGTCCTAAAAATAGGCCAAGATGGGTTTGGTAAACTAAGGTCCTTGGCTTCTGCGGAACATGATTGAAAGAATAATGCCTAACCACAAATAACTTGTGTGACATTATTAGTTCAACATGACCTCCACCAAGTGAATGGGCTCGCAAGTCAACTGGCTAAGGAATACTCCACACCAGTCAACAAGACTATGCCATTCTCCTATCCTAGAGTGCACTCGAGTTCGGGTACAGAACTCATCTCACAAATCACCAAAGCAAACAGCAATTGTATATCAAGCAATTCACACATTACAATCAATACAGTTATCCCAAATTGTACAAAAATAAGTCATATAACAGATAACAATATAGCACAACAAGGGTGAAAAGTAGGCAATACCACCAAGGATTCTGGTGAGATTTCCCCAGCAGAGTCGCCACTTTTCTGTAGCGGTGTATTCGTCGCTATATAATTTATCGATTAAATCATAAGCAAGGTATACAAAGATTTTTCGAGTCGCCACCGCACTTTTATTTATCCAAAGGACTGGCTAAAAAGCGAACAAAAGCCTAAGAAGTTTTACACGTAGAAAACTAATAAAAAGATCAGAGAGTCTGGGTAAGGGGTAAATTACGCAATGGGAAGGTGTTAGGAACCCACTATGTCCTAGGTACTCCTAGGGAGCCCTTTTCACACTTGTTGTATAAAATTGTTATTTGTTATGACATAAATATTGTGCAAACATGATTGGGATGATGAGAAAAGAATATACAATTTTTATTGGGTTTGAACGGATGAACCCGTTGCCTACGTACCTTCCATCAAAGGTAAGGATCAAAACGCCGTAGTTCGGCTAAAAACTTCCAAAAGTTAGTGGATTCAATTTTAAACACAAGTCCTAAGGTCTTACGTTATCCACGGGAGAAAACTCAACCTTATACAAACAACAGGTCCACCATGTGAGAACAGCTTCAACTTGCTAGTGAGGGGTTAACCCTATAATAAGCAAGGAAGACTTACAATTCAATCAACTAAGGACAAATAGGTGAGATTGACATCAACCAACTAAGATAAATCAAACCTATAGCTCATGTATGAAAAGATTAAAAATGGACAAAGCCAAAACATTGAATGGGTGAAGTTAATTGATTATGATTATGAAAGTAGAGTCAAAGTATGATTAAGATTAATTCAAAAGAAGTATTATGAAATGGAGTTTGAAAAAAAGTCAAGGACTTGGGTCCAGGTTTTTAATTTGAAAAGCATGAAGATGTTTGCACAATATCTATCTCAAATTTGAAAGTAATGTGAAAAGGTTTAGGACATAATGGGGATGAATGGATGGAAATGGATTGTAAAACTTCTTAGAAAGTTCACCTCTTGAAATCATATAGAAGATGATTCAAGTGTGTCCTTTGGAATGGGCAATAAGCAATAATAACATAAACAAACAAATGATATCGGATGCCACTCAATGGTCTTACTCCAATCTCACAAACAAACAAAGCGGATACCGGATATCAATAAATGGATTTACACCAGTCTCCTAAAAAGAAATGGATATCAGATGCCACTCAATGGACTTACACTGATCTCCTTAACAAAGAAAAGAAAGTGGATACCGGATGCCAATCTGTCTGGGCTTACTCTAACCTCCAACATATGATCATAAGAATACAAATGCCAAATTACACGGACTTACAATTGTATCCTCACATACAACAAACAATGCAACATATGATCACAGGAAAACAAATGCCAACTTACACGGACTTATAATTGCATCCTCACATAAACAAACAGAAGCAAAACATGGATGTCAGATGCCAATTTATCTGGGCTTACTCTAACCTCCACAGTATGGTCCTAGGAATACAAATGTCACATCACAGGGACTTATAATTGCATCCTCACATACAACAAACAAATGCATCAAGCAAAGATGAGATGAGTGGCCAATGAAATGGTCTTACAACTCACTTCCATATCATAGAAACAATGGCCAAAGGAATGGTCTTACAATTGTTCTCAATGGGGAAATCAACAATGATATGATGTCACAAAGACAAATGAGATGATCATGCAATAATGAGCAATTAATGATGATAAGTGCATAAAGCATGCAAGCAAACATGTGCATATGAAACAACAATCAATCAATGAAAGCAATCAGCACACACTATAACCAATCAAGGGGGCTCATACAAAAGGGTTAGGCATTGAAGCCAACTGGAATAGGGTCAATGGTGCTCTTAACCTTGCCATTGAAGGGCTAAGGTGAAGCAGATGAAAGGATATGAGGGGTGTGCCTCATTGCTCTTATCCTTGGTCAGGGAGAGCATTTGAATATCAGAAGGTGTGGGAGTTCAGAAAGTAGGAACTCTCTCCACAGATAAGACTCTATAGATCTTGGGCTTGGATCTCAATGCTACAACCATGTAATGGGAGCAAGGAGAAGACTCACAGAATAGTAGGAGATAGGTTGCTTATCTCTTGGATTCTACCAATTGCCTTATTTGAAGGACTTTTCCTGCTTGGGACAAATATAAACACACACAAGCATTGCCTCTTAAGGAGGACTTCAGACAGTTGCCTGGCCAAATAACAGGCCAGGTCTTCCAGACTACATGAAGAAAAGGAATTATACCTCAATGCAAATTTGCTAAATAGCAAAGCAAAGCAAGTTAAAAGAACTAAGCAACTAATGGTACCTGAAATAGTCAAACAGAATCAGTACACAATTCAAAAGTTAAAGCAAAAGGAGGTAAGGGTTAACAGTCAAAACAAACAGGCAAATGTGCAAAGCACAAGGCACAAGGCTTATGAGCCAAGCAACCTACAAAACAAAGAGGTTAGCTCATGATAATCAAATAAACTCATTCAACTTGTATAAATTTCTTTGAGGTAATTGCTTCTCAACCTGAAAACATGAACTCAAACATAAGCAATAAGACCACTAGGACAAGCCTAGGGTCAAAAAGGAATGAGAAAGTCAAAACAGCAAGTGATATCCAATCAAAATCATGTTCAAACATTTAAGAAGCAAACTCAATTGGTTTCATGTTCATATCATGCATCATCATCATTTCATAAGCAAAAGAAGTCAAAGCATGGCAAATGAAAGCTCATAGAAGTCAACAGCAAGACTTAACTCAAAACCAATCATAAACAATTCCAAAAATCATCAAATAATTCATGATCAATCATAATCCATAACATGACATGCATATCAAATTTCAGCTCAATTGGATCATGGGAAGATAGTCAATGAAAATCAGAAAGGCAGGGCAAGTTCAAACATGCTCAAAGAAGTCAACCAAACATGCATCAACTTCAAAAATTCATAAATCAGTGATAACATATGAGAAATGAATGGGATCAACACCATGTCAAAGCTTAAGATGTCTACAAATCACATGTCAAATTTCATGTTCATCCAATTAAGTATGAGAATTTCACAAATGAAATGGGAACATGTATCACACAAGTCAACATTTTGGTCAAACAGGGGGGAAAATCTCAAACAATTAGGAAATGCTACAAATAATTCCAAGAAAAATCACATGTAAACTAGACATCCAAGAGTAGGTTCATGCAAAAATTCAGATCAACTGGAGGTCAAGAAGCATGGTATCAAAAATCATGAAGTTGCACATCAATGGTGTGACACAAATTGTCACACCCTAATTCAAAAATTCATAACTCACAAACCAGATAAGATAAATTCACAAACTCTACACCAAAATCACCATGGATGTGTCTAGTTTATGCACAAAAAATTTCAGATCAAATGGATAATGCATCACCATTTCACAAATATTTTTGGCAAAAGGTACAAAAAATGGATACATGTTACAAACCCTAATACCATTTAAAATTCACTTATCTAAAAAATCAGGAAAAATCATGATAAATAAGTAGAGATCATGATGAATCAAATGCAAAAAATCCCATTAATTTTGGATTTAAAATGATGATGTTATGAATTTTGTAAGTTGGAGCATCAAAAATGAAATAAAAATGAAAACCAACATGAGTTCAATGGGACACATGCCACGCTGAATGGCAATTTTGTAAATAACCATGCCACTAATCAAAACACAGTGTTTTGGGCGAGCAAACGAAATAAGCTGATTGGTTGGTGAGTGAACAGGGCCATGCAGCACGTGAAAGGGAAAAAAAATCTGGGCAGCTCATGCATTCTAGGGTTTCATATGAACAGTGTTGTTCATCTTCATCACTTCAAATCGATTCAAACAAAATTTTTCCAGAAATTGAAATTAGGTATACCAAAATGACCAGCAAGCATCCAGCATTACAAATCCATCATTCATTTGCATTGAAACAATCTAAATAACAAGAATCGAGCCAAAATAACATGCATCATCAAACTTTAAAACAGCATAACTTTCCAAATACACAGCCATTTCATGTGATTTAAAGCTCATAATACTCATGGCAAGGAGATCTTTAAGAAGCATATCATGGTTTTAAGAAATGAGAGAATTGAGTTCTTACCAAAAGTGAAGTGCAGTCGAGCTACAATGGTTTTTTGGCTTCAAATACTCGAAACAGGTGAAGGTCCAAGCTCCAGATGATGAATGGTTAAGATGCTTTGGCTCAGCAACCTTGCCTTTAGCTCAAATCGAACATTGCCATTAATGGAGCTTGGAGAAAACAGAATGGGAAATGAGCTTACAGTTGGTGTTTTTGGTTTTCAAAGGGCTCAAAAGTGGTAGTATATCATGCAGCAACCAAGGCCAGCTCGAGTGTTTTGAGTTTTTTCAGCAAAAATTCAAAGATGAAGAAATGAGGTTTTTGGAGAAAAATGGTTTTTCTGTTCTTGAGTTGAGGCTGCTAGGGTTCCAATTGGCAGAAAATGAGGTATATATTGGCTGTTTAAGGTTGCATAAGTAAGTGTTAATCACCATTTGGTTTAATGAGAAATTTTGCTAATTGGAGCATTTTGGCCTAAGTGCATGGTACATGAGCAAATGGTGCGAAATTGGGCCTTGTAACATGACCAAAACATGATTTCAGAACATTCCCAATTGGCCAAAATGATTAAAAATGATTATTTGGAAAAGTCAAATTTCACCTTCACTTGAAATTAATTCAAGCAAGTTCAAAAAGGCCATTTTGAATGGTGATGTTTTGATGCATGATGATGACATTTTTGGAAAGAGGGGAACAAATGTGACTTGTTGCAAAAAACCCCACCCAATTTGGCCAAATGGTTTGACAGATATGGCCTTTTGAAGTTCAAAAATTTCTGAAAATGAATTGATCATAACTTGCCAACCATACATGGGAATTGAGTGTTCTTGGACTTTTTGAAAATGGGAGAACAAGATCTTCAACTTTCATGTTGGGCAAAAATTCATTTGAAGCTTGTATCATGATGTAAGTTTAGGATCAAGAAGTTTCCATTTTTGGCAGGTGAAAATTACAGGTCAAGTTTCTATTTTTGGAAATTTTCTGTTTGACTTCAAATTCTTCCATGATGGTGTTTGACATGATATATGAGGCCTATATGGACATGAATGAGCTCCCTCAAACCAATTCCCACCATCAAATCACTGATTAAATCCACAGTTGACCAAGTTTGACTTTTCTAGGGTTTTGCTTGACTGAGCCACCTTCTGATGAATTCCAAACCCTAATTCCTTGAGATCTTGATTCCAAATGATATCACAACATATATGAACTCTTGATTATTGTTCATGGTGCCCAAATTCTTCAAGAATGGCCATCATCCACTGTTAAATGACTGATTTGACTGTTTGACTGATGATTGCTTCAGCTGCAAGTAACATGGTTAGATGACAATATTTTTGTACTTTTGGTTAGCCAACATATGAAAAGCAAAGATATACAAATGCAAAGCATGCTTGGTGATCAAGAACTACACTCACAAGGCAAACCACCCACTAGGAGGGAAGCTAGGGCATGCAATGATCCTTGAGGCCATGATATGATATGATATGGGCCATGAGGGATCTTAGGGCCAAAATTGGGGTCTTACACTATTGTTTAAAATTGAACTCACTAACTTTTGGAAATCTTTTAGCCGAACTACGGCGTTTTGATCCTTACCTCTGATGGAAGGTACGTAGGCAACGGGTTCATCCGTTCGAACACAAAAACAATAATAAATTGTATATTCTTTTCTCATCATCCCAATCATGTTTGCACAATACTTATGTCATAACAAATAACAATTTTATACAACAAGTGTGAAAAGGGCTCCCTAGGAGTACCTAGGACGTAGTGGGTGCCTAACACCTTCCCATTGCGTAATTTACCCCTTACCCAGACTCTCTGATCTTTTTATTAGTTTTCTACGCGTAAAACTTCTTAGGCTTTTGTTCGCTTTTTAGCCAGTCCTTTGGATAAATAAAAGTGCGGTGGCGACTCGATTCATTGTATGCTTTGCTTATGGTTTAATCAATAAATCATATAGCGACGAATACACCGCTACACACACATGATCGGGTGATATCTTTTCTAAATCATAACTCTCTGTTCTGTATGGTGAAACCAAATGATTGATGTCAGAATGTTGCTGTCGGATTATTATCCGTCTCGATGAAACCAGGATCGGAAGACAGAGTGTTCCTCATATGGATAAACATTGCATTCATGCATGAATCATAATAACTTGTCTTCTATTTTGCAGGTGTTGGTTTCTAACGTGTTTGATTGTTTCAGGAATCATTGCTCGCACACGTAGAATCATTCCTTTGCACGTAGCTCGTTCGCATAGATATCCTACCA
Organism: Lathyrus oleraceus; assembly: GCF_024323335.1. Classification (NCBI taxonomy): domain Eukaryota; kingdom Viridiplantae; phylum Streptophyta; class Magnoliopsida; order Fabales; family Fabaceae; genus Lathyrus; species Lathyrus oleraceus. The sequence goes on along the minus strand of NC_066585.1, from coordinate 519,133,061 downwards.
GACGCAACAAACTCAAACTGATGGATCCACCCAACGCTGACATTCTCGAGCTGAAGGAGAAGATGAGTGAGTTGATCAACGTCATGCAAGGGTTCGCCTTGGGACAGAAAGCACTTGTTGAGAAGGTGGAGAAGCTTGAGCGGGCTTCGGTTGCCAATAGTGGAAATAATCAAGAGGGTACCTCCAACAATGGTCTTGGTGGTTCTAGGGATGGTGGCGATCTCAGAAGGAAGGCAACTACTGCTGGTGTAGTTATCAACAATGGTGGTGGTTTTGGTTTTGCTGCAGGCGGTGGACTAGGTCTTGTGGGCAATAATCTGAAGGATAATCAGTTTCCTCCTTTCTTTGGGGCTGTGGAGGATAAAGAAGAAGATCAGTTCTCTGTGCTGAACGAGCAATTTGGTCAGTATGGTGTTCAACCACCAAACAAAGAGATTCAGGTACTAGTAGAGAAGACCAGGGCTCTGGAAAGCCATGCTACTCCTGGGGCTATCAATATGACAAACATGGGACTGGTTGAGGGGATTGTGATCCCACAGAAGTTTAAAGTGCCCACGTTTGATAAGTACAATGGGAGTTCTTGTCCGGAAACTCATCTTCAGGCCTTTGTCCGAAAAATATCTGCCTATACCATGGATCAGAAGCTCTGGATGTATTTCTTCCAGGATAGCTTATCTGGTGGGTCTCTTGAGTGGTATACCAAGTTGAGATCATCAGATATCAAGAGTTGGCAGGATTTGGGAGATGCTTTCTTTAAACAGTACCAATTCAATGCTGACATGGCTCCTAGCCGTACCCAATTGCAGGGTATGTCTCAGAAGCCGAATGAAGGGTTTAAAGAGTATGCACTGAGGTGGAGAGAGTTGGCTGCCAGAGTTCAACCACCGTTAGTGGATCGGGAGATGTCTGACTTGTTCATGGGTACCCTTCAGGGGACTTTTGCTGAAAGGATGGTGGGTTGTCCCATCACTGGTTTTGCAGACATAGTAGTGGCTGGGGAGAGAATCAAAAGCTGGCTAAAAATGGGAAAGATACAGGGAAATGCTTCGTCGTCTGGATCGAAGAAGCCATTTGGGAACGGTCAGCGTAAGAAGGAGGGTGACACGAGTGCTGTGTATGCCCAGAGAGGACATTGTAGGGATCGTTACTACCAGCATAGTGCTGCAGTAACAATTCCTGCTGATAATCAACCCGCACAACAGCAACAGCAACAGCAACGACAACCATTTCAGTAGAGAACACAACGGGCCGGGTATCAAGTGAGAGGAAGGATGACTGATCGTCAGTTTGATAGGCCACCCGTGACTTATGCCTTTCTGTTGAAAAAATTGAAAGATCTTGGGTTGGTTCAACTGAGGACGTTGGCTCCGTTGAGACCAGATCAGAGGCCTTCCAATTATGATGAGAATGCCAAGTGCGAATTCCATTCTGGTGCTCCTGAGCATAACATTGAGGGTTGTAAGGCCTTTAAACATGTTGTTCAGGACTTGGTAGACTCCAAAGCCATCAATTTTGCACCATCGCCGAATGTTAATGCTAATCCCATGTCGACGCATGGTCAGGTGATGGTGGGTGTAATTGCTGAGGATCCAGATCGCGTCTGTGCGGTGGGTGAAGAGATTGACAGTGACTGCGAGCTCGACTCGTGGATAAAACCGTGCGTACCAGGGATGGAGGTCCAGAACTGGAAGGCCGAAAAGATCATCACTGTCACTCTGCGTGAAGAGTAATATTTCTGTTTTTCAATTCTGTTTGCATGAAAGTCATACGTTTTGCCCGAAACGTATTGGTTCATTGTAAGGACCACCTCATGTGTTTCATGTTGCAACATTTGCATCATTAATAAAAGGATGTTTTTCGCATTAAAAGCGGTGTTCCTTGTTTTTCATTTGTTTTTGCAGTTTAATAAAAATAAAAATAAAAATGGCAATGTTTATTTTCATTTTTTTTTCTTTTAATTTGCCTCGTTCCGGTTCTAGAAGCAATGCATGAATCAACATTCATGCAGATGCGATCATTCTCCGGATCTCATTGATAACAATCCTGTTACACCCTCATATGACTTCGATAATCCGATCTATCATGCCGAAGAAAAAGGCGAAGAAGATTGTGAACTGCCGGAGGAATTTGCCAGGTTGTTGAAACAAGAGGAGAAGGTGATTCAACCGCATGAGAAGCAAGTCGAGATTGTGAATCTGGGTACCGAGGAGGTCAGAAAGGAAGTAAAGGTTAGGGCTGCTTTGGAGGTGGATGTCAAGAGCAGAATGGTAGCCTTGTTGAGAGAGTATGTTGATATCTTCGCCTGGTCCTATCAAGATATGCCAGGGTTGGATATCGATATCATTGTACACAGGTTGCCATTGAGAGAAGACTGTCCTCCAGTGAAGCAGAAGTTGCGCAGAACTCGACCCGAGATGGCCATGAAAATCAAAGAGGAGGTACAGAAGCAGTTGGATGTTGGTTTCCTCGCTGTTACTAATTATCCGCCTTGGGTCGCGAATATTGTGCCGGTGCCGAAGAAGGATGGAAAGGTGAGGATGTGTGTGGACTACCGGGATTTGAACAGAGCTAGCCCGAAAGATGATTTCCCATTACCTCACATCGATGTGTTGGTAGATAATACAGCTCAATTCTCAGTGTTTTCCTTCATGGATGGCTTTTCTGGCTATAATCAAAATAAAATGTCGCCAGATGATATGGAGAAAACAACGTTCATCACACCATGGGGCACTTTTTGTTATAAGGTGATGCCATTCGGTCTCAAGAACGCCGGTGCCACGTATCAAAGAGCTATGGTGACTTTGTTTCATGATATGATTCATCATGAAATCGAATGTTATGTTGATGACATGATAGCAAAGTCCCAAATAGAAGAGGGGCATCTAGTAGACTTGGCCAAGTTGTTTGACCAGTTGAGACAATTCAAATTGAGGTTGAATCCGAATAAGTTCACTTTCGGAGTGCGGTCCGGTAAGTTGCTGGGGTTTATTGTAAGCGAAAGAGGAATTGAGGTTGATCCTGCTAAAGTAAAAGCGATACAAGAAATGCCTGAACAGAGAACAGAAAAGGAGGTTCGTGGTTTCTTAGGTAGATTGAACTACATTTCACGGTTCATATCTCATCTAATAGCCACGTGTGAACCCATATTCAAGTTGTTGAGAAAAGATCAAACGGTCAGGTGGGATGATGATTGCCAAGCGGCATTTGAAAAGATAAAAGAATATTTGCAGGAGCCTCCGATTCTGATGCCTCCTGTGGAGGGACGACCGTTAATCATGTACTTGACAGTCCTCGAGGGGTCTATGGGGTGTGTACTGGGGCAGCATGACGATTCTGGTCGAAAAGAGCATGCAATTTACTACCTTAGCAAAAAGTTTACCGACTGTGAAACAAGATATTCACTGCTCGAGAAAACTTGTTGTGCTTTGGTATGGGCTACTCCCCGACTGAGACAGTATATGCTGGTTCATACCACTTTGTTGATTTCCAAGATGGATCCGATCAAGTATATATTTGAGAAGCCAGCATTGACCGGACGGGTTGCGAGATGGCAAATGATTTTGACTGAATACGATATCCAATACACTTCTCAGAAAGCAATCAAGGGGAGTGTATTGTCTGATTACCTCGCCCAACAACCCATTGAGGATTATCAACCAATGAAATTTGAGTTCCCTGATGAGGACATCATGTTTCTCAAATCGAAAGATTGTGAGGAACCTATCCCCGAGGAGGGGCCTGACCCCAAGTCCGAATGGATTCTGATGTTTGATGGGGCCGTTAACGTGAATGGTAGTGGAGTTGGTGTTGTTTTGGTTACACCGAAAGGTTCCCACATTCCTTTTGCTGCTCGGCTGACATTTGAAGGCACCAACAACGTGGCTGAATACGAAGCTTGTATCTTGGGTGTCGAAGAGGCGGTTGATTTGCGGATCAAGAACCTTGTCATTTATGGAGATTCAGCTTTGGTTGTGAACCAGGTTAACGGGAAATGGTATACGCATCAATCTCACTTAATTCCATACCGGGACTTTACGAGGAGATTGTTGACGTTCTTCACCAAGGTGGAATTACACCATGTGCCGAGAGAAGAAAATCCTTTGGCAGATGCTTTGGCTACTCTGGCCGCTTTGATTAAAGTGCAATGGTGGAATCAATTTCCTAGTGTTGAGGTGGGACGACTGGATAGACCGACTTATATGTTTTCTGTTGAGGCAGCGCCTGATGATGAAAAGCCGTGGTATTATGACATCAAACGGTATTTGGAGACCCAAGAGTATCCCGAGGGAGCGTCTAAAAAAGACCAAAAGACTCTGAGGAGGTTGTCCATGGCGTTCTATCTGAATAAAGATGGGGTTCTGTACAAGAGGAATTTTGATTGGGTTTTGCTCAGATGCGTCGACAACAAAGAAGCAAGCCAATTGATGAAAGAGGTGCACGAGGGGTCGTTTGGTACCCATGCCAGTGGAAATGCGATGGTGAAAAAGCTGCTAAGGGTTGGATATTATTGGATGACAATGGAGGCTCAGTGTTTCAACTTCGTGCGGAAGTGTCTTAAATGCCAGATTTATGCTGATAAGGTGCATGTACCTCCAAACCCGTTGAGTTTGATGTCATCTCCGTGGCCGTTTGCTATGTGGGGCATTGATATGATCAGAAAGATCAAGCCTACGGCTTCGAATGGGCACCGGTTCATATTAGTGGCTATTGATTACTTCACCAAGTGGGTGGAAGCGACGTCTTATGCAAACGTGACGAAACAAGATGTTGCCAGGTTTCTGAAAAGAGACATCATTTGCAGATATGGGGTTCCCGAAAGAATCATTACTGATAATGGTTCTAATCTCAACAACAAGATGATGGCAGAACTGTGTCGGGAGTTCAAGATCGAGCATCACAATTCTTCTCCTTATCGTCCAAAGATGAATGGGGCGGTCGAGGCGGCTAATAAGAATATTAAGAAGATTGTGCAGAAAATGGTCGTGACCTATAAGGATTGGCACGAGATGTTGCCGTTTGCATTGCATGGGTATCGAACCTCGGTACGTACATCTACTGGGGCAACGCCTTTCTCGCTTGTGTATGGGATGGAAGTCGTGCTACCGGTTGAGGTCCAGATTCCTTCATTGAGAGTCCTGATGGATGTGAAATTGGAAGAGGCTGAGTGGGTAAGGACTCGGTATGAAGAGTTGAGCCTGATTGAGGAAAAGAGGCTAGAGGCCATTTGTCATGGGCAGTTGTACCAGCAGCGAATGAAGCGTGCTTTTGATCGGAAGGTGCGACCTCGTGTGTATCACGTAGGAGATATGGTGTTGAAAAGGATCCTTCCTCCTCAGAACGATCGTCGGGGCAAGTGGACACCCAATTATGAAGGTCCATTTGTGGTTAAGAAGGTTTTCTCTGGCGGAGCCTTGATGTTGACGACCATGGATGGCGAGGATTTTCCATCCCTTGTAAATGCGGACGCAGTTAAAAAACACTTCGTATAAGAGACCCGCTGGACGAAAAGAATAAAATAGTCCAGGCAAAAATGGGCATCCCGGCGAACCAAAAAAAGAAAAGTGAAAAGGTTCGGGCAAAAATTAGGGATAAAAAGAAAAAAACTGTACACCCGACAAGTCGAAAACCCCACAAGGGCGGCTTGGGCAAAAAAGGGTATCCCGGTGGACTGAAAACCCGAAAGGGCGGTCCAGGCAAAAGAGGGAATGAAACGAACAACTGTGTCTAGCATGATCGTTTGTGTTTTGGTTAAGACACATGGATAATCCCCAGCAGAGATCGGTCGGAAGCGTCTTGTTCAGAAGGCAGAAAGCGCGGAGAGTCTTGAGGACATATGGGTTGTAACCGGGTTGGAACTTGATGAGATCACGGTTTCACATTGCCATTAGGATAGATTTTCCTTTTGTGCGCAATTACCTCTTTTCAGGGATTGCTTCCTGTGTATTGCTCAGTTACGAGCCACCTCTTTCAATCAATAAAATGCACGTTCAGTCAAATAATTTTGTTTTTTGTTTTCATTACCGCTTTGATTGCAAAAACATCCGTTTATTTTGATAAGAATCTTTGCATTTTGAGATGTAGGGGTCCCTTCCAATGCATGTTTATAGGATTAAAAATTGAAATCTTATTCGGAAGGCTGAGTGACCTAGGTGTTGAAATTTTGGCACGCCTGGGGCACGTTTTTATCTAACGATCTCTTTTGCAAGTGCTGTTGGTTATTTTTACTCACTTGCAGGTTGTGACGTGAAGCGTTTTTGACAAAAGAATCCTTCGAGTTCAATCAGGGACTAGGAGTTGAGGAATGGTGTAGAGACAGCGAAAGAATTGCGACGATCCTAGAGGGTTAATCAAGAAGACTTTTCAAAGTCTCAAGAAAGGAAAATTGACACCATGGTTAGATGGTGAATGCCAGTGTTCGACGAGTCGACAGGTGTTCCGTGTCAGGTATTCCATATCTCCCCAGCAGGTTCGAGGTCGGTGTTTCCTCGGCAGGCAAGTATGAGGTTTGCTGTTTCCCCTAGCAGGGTGAGATTGTTATTTCCCTAGCAGGTCTGAGGGTTGCTGTTCCCCTGGCAGGGGTGTGCGTTGGAAGTTTTTCCCCAGTGAAGTCCCCAAGCGGATCGAGTTCAGTGGAGGTCATCCCCAGTAAGGATTGCTTTCCCCAGCAGCGGTGTTATCCCAAGCAGGGTTGGAGATTGGAGTGATGTCGAGTTCCTCAGCAGAGTTGCTCGTGCTGTCCCCTGAGGGGGATACTTTTTATACATTCATCATTTAGAAAAGCATAGCATATTGCATAACTCATTGCGTAGCATTTCCATGGTTATGGAGCATTACGTTGTAAAAACTCATGCATCAGCATTGCAAGCATAAACTAGTCTCGAGCCGTGGTTACTGTTTGAGAATTGGTTTTGCTGGTTGGTGAAAGTGTTACTCTGAGGAGTTCGACATCGTGATTGTGAATCAACAGTATTCCCCAGTAGCGCGATATTGGAGGAAAAGTTTCCGTCGGACGGAGATGGAAATGAAAATCGGAGAACGTTACGCGATCAGCGCGAAAATTGGGGTTCAAATGGAGAAAAGGAAGTGCTGGGCATTTTATGGAGAACGGGGTTCAACTGGAGATTGGAATTGAAGATTGTATCCGGGATGAGGTCCTCAGGATTGTCTTCTGATCATGTGTCATCTTAGACTTTGGCTGAGCCCAAGAGAAGTCGTTATGGGTGTCTTCCGAGGAAGAAACGCACATGTTACCTTCCCTTTGTGAAGGTGTACCCTCTGATATGTCGCCGTCAGAGTGGTGGTTGGTGTTATTTCCGGCGTTGCCAACGGAATTAGCACGGGGTTCAAATGGAGAACGGGGTTCAAATGGAGAAAAGGAGACACGGGGTGTTTTCTGGAGAACGGGGTTCACAATGACGATCGAGAGTTATCGTCAGGCGACTGGGGTTCAAATGGAGGACGGGGTTCATTGTTTGGCAGCAAGAGTGACATGAAGTTGTCGGGGTTCAAATGCGGTGATCAGGGATCATACGCGCGAATGAAAAATATTTGTTTTGGGGTTCAAGGAAAAAAAAAATCAAAAAGTTCTGGGGTTCAAGAAAAGCAAAAAAATAATAATAATTCCCAGCGGATTGCAAATTGTTCGTCTGTTCTTGGTATTCAACCACTCTTCATCCTGATCATCTGAAAACCGAGGTTGTTCATATTGACAGGTTCACAGTGGATTGAATAGGGGCAGCTGTAACACCTCAAAATTTGGCCTCCTCTTCTTGAGACTAGTTTGACACATTGCATTTCATATTTTATGGCATTAGGCATTGCATTTTGCATATCATATGAAAATAAGAAGGTCATCCTCCAAAGTCTTTTCAAAAGATGGAGAAGTTACATGATTCAAGCCTGAGGGTCTCTATGAATTGATGATCAACCATCTGAGGGCATGGGCTTCAATTAGGGTTTCTTGGTTCTTCAAAGGTCTTGAGCATTATCTTGTCTGCAAGGATATATTACCATCATCATGATTCTATCATCATCAAGGGTTTCAGAGTGCATCCTCAAGTTCCTTTGGAGTAGGGTTATGACCTCTGGTCAACCCTAATCAATGCCATTCTTCCAGCTAGGGTTTCTCAAGGAGATGAGGTATTTTCTTGGGATGAAGATCACATGGTTATAATGAGAAGCTTACATGAGCTAGGGTTTCATTTTTGAGCAATTTCCTCAAGTGGTAGAGGCTCAAGCTGATCAGGGCATTTCAAGGTCATTTGAGGACCAAAAAGTCAATTGTGCAGTCAACTGAGGGCTATGAGGTGGGGAATGAGTTGAGACACCTCAGTCATGTTCAAAAGAAGTTCATTTGTCGTTCTAAACATATATCTTGAAGATTTTGAAGTCATGGCAAAAGTTTCCAAAAATGGAAAATGACTTGTAATTTCAAGTTTCCAAAAATGGCAAGTTTTTGGTCCACATTCAATTTGAATTATCAATATCAAAGAAGTTTCAAATGTATTTTTGATGAACATGAAAGTTGTAGATCTTTGTTCCCCTTTCCAAAAAGTCCTATTTCATGTTCATATGATGAATGGTTGAGAAGTTATGGCCAAATGATCACAAGGTGTGCATGGAAGTTCAAAGTGACATAACTTTTGATACAAAACTCCAAATTGGTCCATTCTTTTTGCAAAGTACTCCTCATGACCAATACTTCTCAAAACAAGCCTTGCCATGCATGGAAAAAGTGTGTATGATCATCATTCCTCAAGTGTGCATTTTGGAGGGAAATTTCACAATTCAAATTTGGCTTAGGCAACAAGCAAAATACCACTTCCATCATGATTATTGGTTGTTTTTAAGTGAATTTCAAGCTTGCATGGGCACTGTTCACGTGTAGCATGTGCATGGAACCTCATTTTTGCATTTTTGCATTTTACTTCATATTTCACTAATCATGTTTAGCCAAGGCTTAATTGTGATTTTAGTGTCATTAACACATCATATATAAGGCAAACCCTAACCATAATCCTCCATAACAGAATTTCAGATCTAGAATTTTCCATTTCCCTCCAATTTTTCTCTCACTTCAATTTTCATTTTTCTTCACACAAACACCAAATCTCTTTGCATATTCTTGATTATGGAGTGATTCTAAGCAAGATTCATCTCTTGGTTTGGACAATTGAGCAAGATTTGGAGCAGTTCATGTACATGAACATGTTGATGGAAGTTGGAAATTAAGCTAGATCCAGGCATTTTCATCCAATCCTTTGTGCACAAAGCTTCAATAGAGGTTCAAGGAAGTTTATCTGGAGCTTGAGAGATCTTGAGAGCACGAATTCAGAGACCCGCATTTCCAGGTGATGAAAATTTGATCCTCTCATTTTGTTGTTTTATGTACATAGTTTTGTAGATCTCGCTTAGTAGAGAATGCTGATATAAGTAGAATTGAAAATGGTTAAGGATTGAGGAAGTTATGTGGAATAGAAGTTTAGATCATGAAAATGTTTGCCTTCGATCCATGAAAGTTAGGAAGAATTATGATGAATGAGTATGATATTTGGACTCTAGGTTGCAAGAGCTTTCGAACGGTGTACATTTTGTTGAATTCTGAAAAAAATTGTTGAGCTCCGCCGTGGAGACGACCGGAGAAGATGACCGGAGAGTTATCTCCGCCGTCTGGTTCATTTAGGGATTGAGTGACGTGTAGGTCCAGGTGTACTCTGGCGTGTGCAATTGATTGGCCACGATTTGTCTGACTCTTCCACGCGAGCTTGGACTCGCTGATTGTGCTGATGATGTGGTTAAGTGAAACGCATCGTTTCATTTAATGAAGTGGCGTCCACATGTGCGCCAGCGTGTGAGAACCATTGGCTTGTGTTGCTTTGACCATGCCTTGTGTGCATTGACTTGCTGACTGAGCGTGATGACTGTTAATTGAAGCGTTGCGTTTTGGATGATTGAATGAGGACCGTGTGATTGCGTTTCGCGCCAGATCCAATGGTTTTGGTTTATTCTGATTTAAATTCAAATATATCTTTTCCCTCCAAATTTCCATATTATTTCATTTTATTTGCTTACCTTAGAAAATCCATAAAAAAAATAGCAAAATGCTCAAAATTGACTCTAATTTTTTTTCATAGTCTTGTTTTGATGCCTAGTTTTTTATAGGATTTATTTCATGGTTTGTTTGTTTCTGGATTTTTATTTTGGAATTTTTGATTGGACATTGTGTTAAATTGACATGTTACATTCAATGCTTTGTGAAATGCTATGTGTTGATCCAATTGATTTGAATTTTTGCATGCTTGATCTTCACATGTGATATGATTTTTTGAGCTCTGGTCTGAATTTTTTATCATTTGTATTCATTGCTTTTGACACATGAAGATATAATGTGACAATTTGTGTCACATTTTTGGCATTCATTTGGTGCATTTTTGTTCACCTATCATTTGAGCTCTTCTGGATCTAATTTTTTGCATGATGTTTTTTCATAACATGAGTAGCTCGCATAAAAAATTTCATAGCCATTGGATGCATTTCTGTTTTGATTTGGATTTTCTAATTTGGATGTCCATTTTGTGCACCTTTGTTGGCATTTGCTTTACATTGATCATTTGATGCCTTTGCCTTATGAATTGATGTTGGTCCTTTTGAGGACATTTTGTTGATTGTTTGAATGTGAAATATGTGAAAGATTGGCTTCTGTTTTGATCATTTGGTTTGGTTTTGGACCTAGTCTTTGTACTAGTGTTTGTACATGAACTAACCTTGACTTGTGTTTCAGGTTTTGACATTTAGCATTAATGGTTGAGTTGCTCACCTTTTGAGATGCAAATTGGATTGTGATCTAACTTCTTTGTGTTTTGTAGGGATTTAAGTTGATGTGTTGAGCTCATTGCTTCATTTGATTGCTTGACCATTGCTCATTGAATTGTGTAACAGTTGAATGGTTTCACTGTTTATTTTCTGATTAGTTGTCTGAGATATTAACTGTTTAGCTTTTGTACAGGTATATTAGTTGCTTGCTTTTAGCTCTTGCTTGAGCTTTGGATTGAGGTTGATACACCACTTAGGTAGCTACTTTCTTACTCCATGTAGTCTGGAAGTCCTGTCACCTTTTTGGGAGGCATTTTGCTGGCAAGTCCTCCTTAAGAGGCTCTGTTTGTGTTTGTTTACAGATTGTGCCAAAGACCTCCAAGTGAGGCATGTTACTTGATAAGTCCTCCTAAGTGAAGAGGCAATTGACAGATAAAAGGGATTAGCAATCAATCCCCCGTTATTCAGTTAGTCGTTCTTTATGCTCGCACTACGTGCTGATGCTCTAGAACATGTACCCAAGATCTTTGTACAGAGTCTGTCAAGTGGAATAGGGTCCCTCTTTCTGGATCCCCACGCTTTCATTGTCATTGAGCTCACCCTGGCCAGGGTTAAGAGCATGAGGTCTCATCCTCATTACCATCTTTGATCAGCTTCACCCTAACTCTCAATGTTAGTGGTTAAGAGCTACAGTTTACCCATTACAGATTGGCTTGTTTGTCGAGGTTGATATGACCCCTCTTGACTAAAGCCTACCCATTGTTTGGGCCTTTTATGTGGATATAGTGTGTGATGCTTGTTCACTTGTGTTGGTGTGTTTATCTGCTTTCCTCTGAATTGACTTGCTTCCTGTGTGAGTTAGGATTCTTGTTAGAGACCTCAACTTAGGGAATGTTGATTACATGACAACTATTAGGCTCGAGTCTTAGTCTCCCTTTTAGTTTGTTGTTTCCCTGGTCTCTGGTTAGGAGAGAGTTTTACCCCTGTTAAGGGGAACTACGTCGCCCTGATTCTCATACCAGATGAGATACGTAGGCAGGAGGTTGTAAGCAATCTCTCCGGGCACCCTTTTATTTTTGAGTGTGTTCAACCTTTTCTTTTTCTTTTGTTGTTTTGTGTGTGTTCACCCTTTGTTTGCCTTCTTTGGTGTGAGTACTTGTTTGTCCAGCGTGGGTGTGTGTGGTAAGTTTATACCTTATGGAGTTCATCTTTGAGACTCACTTGGGGTTCATTTGTGATGATGGTTATCATCTTTAGGGTTCATTTGTGATGATGGTTATCATCTTTGGGGTTCATTTGTGACGGTTGTCACTCATTTAGGGTTCACTTGTGACGGTTGTCACTCACTTGGGGTTCAATCTGATAACTTTTCTCTTTAATGTTCGCTGATTAGCGTTTGTTATTGTTTGGAGTCGGATGTAAGTCCATGTATTGGCATTCTGTTTCCTTGTTTTGTATTTGTTTGGAGTCAGATATAAGTCCATGTATTGGCATTCTGTTTCCTTTTGTTTGTTGTTGTTAGGAGTCAGATATAAGTCCATTTATTGGCATTCTGTTTCCTTTTGAGTGTTTCTTTCGATGTCTCAGCGTCTCTTTTTGGTGTTTTGTTTCGGCGAGCGTTAGCCGAGCTACGAGTGCTCTGATTCTTCTCTGGATAGAGAAGATACGTAGGCATAGGATGCGATATCCTAGCGAGCATGCCTCCTCTTTCCCCGAACTACGTTGACTCTGATGTTTGTGTCTGACAAACTACGTAGGCCCAGGATGCGACATCCTGCCGAGTCCACTTCCTCCATCTTCTTTCATCTGTTTATTATTCCAGTTTGTGCAATTTCTTTGAGCAGTTTTATTAGCAACCTTTTCCTATTCTTTTAGCTATCTTTTGAGCGTGGATCTCGTCGAGTACGATGGACGTGAGGGGTGCTAATACCTTCCCCTTGCGTAACCGACTCCCGTACCTTGTAATCTCTGGTCGTAAGACCGTTCCTTTCCCTTTCTTAGGTTAGTCCTGCGCTCCCTTTCCGTCATAGGATGAATAGCGTCGGTGGCGGCTCCATAAACTGTTTTTTTTTCCGCCGGTTGTTTTTCGCGTTGCGAGAGTAACGGAGGTCGGTTAGGTCATCTCAGTCAACGACACTAGTCTTTTTGGTTATAGTATGTAAATGCATATTAATATTAATATCAATTGATCCGATTTCGACTTTTATCTAAAATGTAAATTATTTTTCAAAAAAAATTACACAACACACATAGGTGTCAGACCAATTGGCGTCTCCTTTAAAACCTAACACACATGCGTCAATTGGATTAGTAGCACTAGGTGCATAAGTCAATCCAATTGGCGCCACCTCTTTAACTTATAGAGCAGACGTCAATTCATCGGGCGCCACCTCTTCAAAGTGGGGTAGTTTGGAAACTAATCTGAAAATTGGGTTATTATAGGATATTTTTTTAAAATAGGTTATTTGAGTAAAAAATCCTATGTTCGGATTCAGTTTTGTTTTAAAAAAACAATTATGTTCATTTTTAAAATAATTTAGATTCAGTTCTGTTTAAAAAACATTAAGGTTAAAATAAATATTTTGTAAACTTTAAAAGATAAAGAAATTAATAAGGATTTTACCCTCGGTTAATACCTAAAGTCGAGGTAAAATGACTTGTTCTTTTCCCTCAATTATGAAATTTAACCAAGGGAAAAAGTGAGTGCGCTTGAAAGAAAAAATATTTTTGAAGATCAAACTCATGATCATTCCAAGATTTTTCCTCGATTAACTAAACAAACAAAGAGAAATGTGACAAAATGTCCATGTCAAGTTTCTTGTGCGAGATCGATGTGAAATCCTATTTATCAACCGTTGTAATAAACCATATCGACTATTTTTCTTAGTATAATTTATGCACTTTTTCTTGCAAGTAGATTCATTTATATGTTCTTATACATTTTTTCTTTTCTTGCAACGCAGTCTTTAAAACTTGAACTTTAAATCTGCCAACTTATAGTCCTATATTGATCATCAAAATTCATTTGTTAAAACTTATAATTTTCTGTCAAGGAAAAGATATAACAGATATGTCATATATAATTGATCGATCATCATGTTCTTCAACTTTTATACCATATTATAAACGATATAGGTTGCGTTTGTTACAACTTTTTTTTAAAAAAAAAATCTATTTTTTTATTAAAAAATCATTTCTAAAAATTTTAAGAGTGTTTGTTTCAGATTTTTTTAAAAATGATTATGTTAAAAAAATGATTTTTTAATTAAAAATGAGAAGCTGATCCAAGTAGCTTATGAATTTCCATTTTGCGATAGATGAGAGAGAAAATGCAAATACAAAACACGGAAGGTTACATCCAAAGCAAAGTTACATAGTTATCCTTAAACTTTTTGAAAATTCCGAAAATACCCTTCGAGGGTTTAGCTTCAGTTTGTTCAGAATTGTGAACAGTGTCGTCTTCTTCCCTCTGCTTCAATGGCGGCGTGAGCAGTGTCGTCTTCTTCTTCTTTGCACCAGGTAAAAATTATCACGAATCTTCTCCTTCTTTAATGTTATCTGGGATTTTCAATTTTTCAACTTATTTTGTTAAATTTTTGATATAGGGTCTTCAACTTATTTTGAAATTGAATTTTGGAACTTGAAGCTATTGGTAATTCAGATTAGAGCTCTTTGTCATGGTTAATAGTGAAATTCATGGTATGAATAATTTAAATGTGGTAGCATATTGTCATGGGTTGGATGTAGTTGCTTAGAGTTGTTTGTTTGCTAATTGTTCTGTTCTTGAAATACCTCATGAGATTGAACTATTTCCAAATACATTATTAATATGATAGCTTCAAGTGAGTTCAATTTTTGTTGTTCAGTTTGATTTGTTTGTTGTATTGGAGTTGTCATATGTATACTTGAGATGAATATTTATAGGAACCAATTGAAATCATAATGTAATGTAATCATCAAGAAGACTAAAGGAATAAAAGAAATAAAAAAGTTGAAGATTGCATGAAAAGAAGGGAAAAAGAAGTTGAATGTTTAGGTGAAAAGAAAATAGCCAAATCATTCCCGCATTTACACAATAAAAGATTTAGCCTAATAATTTTTTCAACAATTGGACAGTTATGCTTATTAAAAGAATGGGAGTTGCTTATCTTATTATGTGCAGATGAATCATCAAAGCTAGTTATTTGAGCTACCTGCACTTCTTAACTTTGTCATGTCACCCTTCTTAATTTTCATATGGCGCTCATTGTTTGCAAACAACACACTGCCAATTAACTTTCATTGCAATGAAAATTTCATAGGATTTTATGAAGAATAATATAGTGAAGTACTAAATCAACTTATAATTAAACACAAATTGTAGTCTATAGGTTATAGGTTACAATTTTGTTTTCAAATATTTCTTAATACAATGTCCACTGGTTGTGAAAAAGAATGGTGAAGAAGAGAGTACAGAAAGCTCATTTCAAAGCTAATAATGATGTTTTTGCATTTACATGGACCCTCACACTCTTTCAATGGAATGTATTAAAGTCAGCAAGATTGACTTTAAGGGGTTGGATATTTTGGCTAATGAGTAATGTCCTACTTTTACTGCTTTGATGGACACAAGCATATTTTGATTTTTAGTGTTGCTAGGAGTGTTATGTTTGTAGCAAAGCTTGCATCATTCCCTTTTAGGGGTGCTCCAAGCCTACAATCCAATGTAGTTACTTTATGTTTAGTATAGTGAGGTATGGTTGTGCTAAAGAAGTTTACTAGCAGTGGCATGCAGACATTATGGTCAAGAAGAAAAAGCATGACAGTGGTTAATACAGTAACATAGAGAGTAAAATAATGAGAACTATCATGCCTAGAACAATTGGAATAATCACAGCCTTTTCCTTAGCACATAACTTTTTTGGTTGCATCATTATATAGCTTCTTTATTGGAAAAGTTATAGTAGTTATAGTGTGTGGTGCCACTATTGTTGGATAAATCACATAATTCTTATTTAGAGCATGTATTTGTTGTTACTTATATAGAGTTATATTTTTATATCAACCATGAGGATTAAATAATAATAGGTTTGTAAATACCATATTACATACACATAAACTCTTATTTGAGTGATAAATATTAATAGGTTTATTTCAAATTTCTACTCTATTAGTGATAAATATTAATATTCTATTTGATTATTAGAATGACATCTAAAAAAGATGTGAAAAGTTTAGAGAAGGATGGAAAAGTTGTTGCAAAATGGGGGGATAACAGTAAAACAGAAAGTTTGCTGAAAATTTGCATTGAAGAAATAGAAGCGGGTAATAGGCCAACTACCCACTTCAGTAAAGAAGGGTGGAAGAATATTACTGAAAAATTTCAAAATAAAACCGGATATGCTTATGATCGCACTCAACTAAAGAATAGATGGGATACATTGAAAAGAGAGTTTTCGTCATTTGTGAAGTTAGTGGATAAGCAAACTGGAGTAGGATGGGATCATGAAAAGAAAACTATCATGGCTGACGATGATTGGTGGGCTGAAAAAAGTAAGGTACGGTTATGTCGATGTATACTAGACTAGTATTTAATTAATTGTATGAATTTTTTCATGACATATGTTTTGAATGTTTATTTATTTTTCAGGAGGATCCAGATATTTTGAAATGGAAACATGGAGGACCTAAGTTTGTTGAATTGCTAGATAAATGTTTCAAGGGTGCCATAGCTACTGGATTCACCCTTTACAAACCATATGAAGATCAATTACCATGTGAAGGATCAAAATCTGTTTTTGAAGACGATCGTGAGAATAACACAATTACTGAGGATGAAGGAGATGCAGATAATTTTGATGTTGGCACTGAAGTACAACCCAACCCAACACCAAGTTCTTCCAAAAAGAGAAAGGTTTTAGGGAAATGAGAGAAAATCGGGGCAACAGAGAAACTTCAACGATCTCTTGATCGTATACTCGATGGGTTTGGGCCAAGCCAACAAGGACTCCCAGAAGATAACATTAGTTATGCTAAATGTTTGAAAATGTTGGATGAAATCCCATCCTTGGTAAAAGGATCACATTTACACTTTAAGGCTGTTAGAATCCTTGCCAATAAAGAAAATAGGACAACATTTTCTTACTTCATGAATACCTCAACTGCTGATCTGGCTCTTGATTGGATAGACACTTGTCCCGAAAAAAAATATTCGCGTGATCGTTGATAGGATTGCATGCTTCTTAGAAAAAAACCATTAACAGTTTGAACTATTATGTTTTTATTAGCTTGATGTAATATGATATTTTTCATAATTACTTTGTTGTTTTGATACCAAATGGAAATTTCATTATTGACTTGTTAGAATATGTGATTTTGGATTCTTAAATGTCATTCTTGTGTTCTTACTTTCTTGCTTTAAGGATTTAAGATGTCATGATCTTTAACTATCCAAACATTTATAATTTTACATTTTTGTGTAACAGGACGAGTGACAATTCAAGTAAGAGTTTGGGTGAGAGTTCAGATGATAGTTCATATGAGAGTGACAATACTTCTGAAATAGATATTGAAGTCCAACAGGTTGATAGAAGTCAATATCATATTGCAACGGTGATGGCTGCTTTTGTGGTTACAAACCATGTTTTGAAATACATTGTCAAAGAAAAGAAAACTACGTCAATTCTCTCTGGCCAACTATGGTTTGTAGAGTTGATAATAGGAAATGATAACAGGTTTTTTGAGCAACTTCGAATGAGGAAACAAGTCTTTCAGAATTTGGTATGCGAGTTAACTAATAATTGTGGGTTGACACCTGCTAAACACATTGGAGTTGAGGAAAGTGTTGGGATATTCTTATATATGATAGGGCAACCTTCCTCATATAGAAATGCCCAAGAGCGATTTCAACATTCTAGTGAGACCATTCATAAACATTTCAACAAAATTTTAGAAGTTGTATGCAAGTTGGGGAAAAAAGTCATAAAACATGTTGATCTTGTTGACTCTTCTCAATATATCAGAGATGATAATAGATATTGGCCTTACTTCAAAGACTGTATAGGGGCAATAGATGGCACACATATTAAAATACATGTCCCAACAGAGAAACAAAAACCGTTTTTTCAATAGGAAAGGACATACAAGTACTAATGTGATGGCTGTGTGTGACTTCAATATGTGCTTTACTTTTGCATTGTGTGGATGGGAAGGATCTGTTCATGATGCAAAGATTCTTATGGATACTCTTCGTAAACCCAATTTACGATTTCCTTATCCCACAGAAGGTTAGTTTTTGGTACTTCAAATATTTTATTAGTATAATTAATATTTTTATGTTCTTATCTGATATGTTTTGTTTATATATACAGGTAAATACTATCTTGTAGATTCAGGATACCCGTCACTTAAAGGTTTCTTGGCACCATACAAGAATGCAAGGTATCATCTTACACATTTTAGACTTGCTCCAGGATTCAAATCAAGAAATGAAAATTTTAATTATTATCATTCTAGTTTGAGAAGTGTGATTGAAAGAACTTTTGACGTGGTAAAAGCAAGATGGAAAGTATTACAAGAAATGCCTAATTTCAAGCTTCAAACTCAAATGGCTATTATTTGGGCTTGTTTTGCACTTCATAACTTTTTAAGAAGAACAGACTCAAGTGACTTGGATATTCTTGAAAGTTTAGAGAACATCAATGGTTTACAAGACAATGAGCAAGACTTCCATGAAGGAGATGGAAATGGTGTACCTACTCATGGTGAATGGCAAGCTCCAACTCAAGCTGATGTTAGATATATTGAAGAAATAAGAAACACTATCAGAGACCAATTGGCAAGAAACATGGGGCGACAGCGGCAATAATTTTATTTTTATGTTTGATGGCTTTAGAAAAATTAGAATGAGACTTAAAAAAGATGTAGTTTTTTTTTATGTTTGATGACTATAAAAAAACTAGAATGAGTCTTTAAGAAAATGTTGTTTTATTTTTATGTGTTTGTTTTATAATGTTTTAAAAATATTTCTATGGAGAAACTAGCATTAGAGGTCTTATCCCAAATATATATATATATATATATATATATATATATATATATATATATATATATAATATATATATATATATATATATATATATATATATATATATATATATATATATATATATATATATATATATATATATATATATATATATATTATATATATATATATATATATATTGTTATTTAAAAGCGTTATTAATTTTTAATCATAAAGTAACAGAAATATTTTTAAAAATTATATAATAATTATTAGTTCATTATCATGTATAATCATCTATTCATATATTTAACACTAATTTGTATGTCCTTTTTAGTAAATTTATATTTAAAAAATCATGTTTACGTTTAAATTGCCAAACAAGAAAAAAATGATTTAAAAAAAATGATTTTTATGAAAGAAAACAAACGCTACTTTTTTAATAAAATCTCTAAAAAAAAAATCTCAAAATTTTAATTAAAAAAAACTTTTTTATTTAATCTAAAAGAAACGGGGCCATAATAGATACATCATAATAGATTATTCTACAACTACCAGAAGTAGAAAGACATGTAAACTTAACAAAAAGTTATATAAATAGCATCTAAATAGGAAACTTGGCTGCAAGACAAAGAGGATTCTTCTTGTGTTGAGTGAGTCCTGGCCACCTTTCGGTATCAATATCATCCTTTAGCAATCCATGTGGTAATTCCCAATCAAAGGAATACAGAAGATTAGCAAGAAAAAGTTCCAATGATGCAACTGCCATAGTTATACCGGGACAAATTCTACGACCAGCTCCAAAGGGAATTAGTTCAAAGTCTTGCCCGAGAAAATTAATCGAACTTTCTAAGAATCTCTCAGGATAAAACTCTTCGGGATCTTTCCAAACATTAGGGTCTCTTTGAATTTCCCAAGCATTCACATAAACTATTGTCTTTGCAGGAATTTCGTACCCGCCTATTGTGCATTTATCTCTTGTTTCTCTTGGCACAAGCAATGGTGCTGGTAGATGCAATCTTAATATCTCTTTTATCACTGCTTTCAAGTAGGTGAAATTTTGTATATCATCTTCATCTAAGAACTCTTTTTTAGTTCTTGAATTCCTAATCTCTTGTTGTACTTTCTTCATCACTCTTGGATTTTTTATTAGCGCGGTCATAGCCCAAACTGTTGTCGCTGCTGTAGTATCTGTTGCAGCTACAAGCATGTCCTATAGGTAAAAAAAATTAGCTGTAAAAAACTAAAACAAATTCGACTTTTAAATTATTAATGAAGAGAACTTAATTACCATGAGGACTCCTTTGATGTGATCAAAAGTGAGATCAATTGAAAACAAACGTTGTTTCTTCAATTGGAGTAAAACATCAACAATAACCTCTTCATCTGTATGTTGTCTATTTGGATCCAAATGTTCATCAATAACCTCTTGGTAGAACTCATCCATCTCCTTGAAATTTCGCTCGAGACGCGAACGAAGTCCAGATAGTTTATCAATCCAACCCGTGAATGGAATATAATCAGAAACAAAGAAAGCTGTCAACATAGCCTCAAACTCATGCAGCATTCCATGGAATTTGCTCCTTTCTGTTCCTTCGTCCTCATACTTCTTCCCGAAAGCAATCCTACAGATTATCGTACTCGAGAGAGAAGTTAACAATTCACTCAAATTCGTAACAGTCGAAGAAGCAGCATGATTAGAAATCTTTTTGATCATTTGTTTCACCTCAAACGTTCTTACAGACGAATAAGATGAAACACGCTTGGCGCTAAATATATGAACAACACAAGTTTTTCTTATATCTCTCCAAAACTCACCATATGGAGAAAATACAATTTCTAAACCATTATAAGATAGCTTTTGTTGACCATATAATATAGGTCTATTAGAAAAGACAAGATCATTGTTTTTGAATATTTCTTTGGCAATTTCAGCTGAAGAAACAACAATAGCTGGTCTTAAACCAAGTTGAAGTGAAAATAATGGTCCATGTATTTTTGAGAGTTTTGAAAATTGTAGATAAAGATTGGAAGTGTCTAGCTGATGAAGGTTCCCTATTATTGGCAAGCCTCTAGGACCGGGTGGATAAGGTGCATTAATGGTTCTTTTACGTATGTGAAAGAAAAGCAGAAATGGAAATGTACTTAGGAACAAAACAAACAAAAGTAGTAATAACATGTTGTTACCAATTATGAAGAGGAAAAATGATTTCGTTCTGTTTACTAAACTAAAAAAATGCTTTAGTTCTTAACTTCAATTTGGAATAATTATACACACACATTCATATATTATATATATATCATAAAGTGTTAGATATCCACACAATTTTGGAACTTGCAGATAAGATAAACTAGGCTTTGCTTAATAATATCACCTATCGATATAATATATGAGAAAAAATTCTAGTCCAATAAAACAATATCAATGCAAATTCATTATCTCTGGTTTTATGATCAAAATACATAGTTCATCATATTTACCAATATATATATATATATATATATATATATATATATATATATATATATATCTTTTCAGGAGCGTTTGAAAATTTCTTAGACGAGGTGGTATGTGACCCATGAAAGAGAATTCATGATTGGCTATGTATTAGAATGGGCGCCCATTTCTCAAATACGCCATGCATTTCTTGAATGACTTGCTCGGTTCGTGAGAGCATGAGAGTTGACGTGTCCCGATCCACCATTGTGGGAAAAGGAAATCGAGGGAAAATTTATCACGTTCTCTTGAATAATATATGATTAATTGTCTTATTCTATCGCTTCTAGAAACTTCTGTTACTTCCTGGAACTCTGAGATCTAGGATAAGGGATTTCTATAAATACCTCCATCCTAAGGTTGATGTAGGGTCCAATTCATTACGTAAATATTATAGACGACAGATATAAACTTCATGTGTTAGCTATCTCTAAACTCACAACAAACCCTAAAACCCTCTCTAAGCCCTTATTCACCAGGGATTGTCACGTATTTTACTTTAGCAAGTACAATTGGCGCCTATTATGGGGCCTTATTAAATTTCATCTGGGCCGCATTCACCATCACTCCATTTTTTTCCGCCACCTTCCCTCGGAGCATTCTTAAACGAAGTTCTTAGGCCCTAATAAAAACCATTGTCGAAGGTTTAGCTGAAGAAGGGGAGTCTGGTTCCCCCATTAGAAATATGACAGTCTCATTTTGACGGTGAACATCTTACCCGCTAGCATAACCAAAGCTTTGGTGAGAAAGTCGAAATCTAAAATCTTATTCTCTTATAAAGATGCCACTAGCATTCTCCCCCACAAAAATGATCCCATGGTCATCATAGTGCAATAAGATGATTGAGATATAAAGTGAGTATTAAGAGACCCTGGAAGCTCGACAAATTTATTACTCTATACCGCTTTCCAAGGTCTATAGCTTGACACAGTTATCATCAGGGCTTTCGAAGGCTCTCTGGTTGGTAAATCGGGAGAACAAATACAAGTAAAGGGTCATATGATGCTCGAAATGACGGTCAACTTAGAGGCAATCACAAAAATTAAAGTAAAGCATCTTGTGGTGGAAGCCTCATCTCCATATAATGCCATCCTAGGGAGGTACGCCCTCCATTTGTAGGGGTGATCTTATTTACCATTCACTTAATTCTAAGTACCTCCTTCCTTATGGGCGAGCTGGGACAGTTCGGAGGGACCAGAAGGCTGCTCATGAATGCTATCAAAACAAATTGAAATTAAAACGGATCGAGTTGCTCCAGATATTCCCCTTCAGTCTAAAGCACAAAAAGTAGAGGCCACGAGCTAGGACCCCTGACTGGGGACATAAATGTAAGGTTGACTCCCACATAAGAACTGAAAGAAGTATGGATTGGGCCCTTGGACCATCAAATAAATAGTGCATCTAGGTCGACATCGGTGACCTCAATTCCACGTCCCCTCATTAATTCATATCCTATACCCAACATATATCGGTTGATTGACGGGTCCATAGGCCATAAAATGTTGAGTTTCATGGACGCATATTCCGTCTACGACCAAATCAAGATGGATTCCATGGACGTACCCAAGAGAGCATTCATGTCTATTCAAGACAACTATTATTACAATGTCATGACCTTTGGGTTAAAGAATGCATCTACCACCTATTAGAGACTCATGCGTGCAATGTACTCAAAATAGATAGGGCGCAACCTGGAAGTCTATATTGATGACATGATATTAAAGACCTCAAAAGGGAAGAGTCACACAGTAGACTTGGAAGTTATCTTAGGGCTAGTTAGGAACTACAACATGCACTTAAATCCAACCAAGTTCTCTTTTAGCGTTCAAGCGGGAAAGTCTCTCGGGTTTATGTTAACCAAGAGAGGTATAGAGGTGAACCCAGACAATTGTCAGGCTATCATTGATATGAGAATCCCTATCATAATAAAGAGGTTCAGGAACTATTAGGGCCTATCTCGTTTCCTTTCTTGTGTAGGTGATAAGGATTTTCATTTCTTTACCATTCTGAAGAAAAAAGGAAAAGTTAAAATGAACGAGCGAATGTGAGAAGGAGTTTTCAAACTTAAAGGTCTTTCTAGCGTCGACTCACATCTTAACGTTCTTGATAGAAAGTTCCTCATTATTCCTTTATCTTTCTGGAAAAAAAAAGTATAAATAAACTTTAATTGAAATGTGGAAAATGGAGTTATCAAACATACATTCTCAATGACACTCTTTTCTCAATACACTAGATACTCTGAGTAATTTTGAGTATTTGTACAACAATTGAACACACAGAAATCCTAACACTAAGACCCCTATATATACTAAGTTGAAATAACCGCTACCAACGGCTTTTCTCCCAGGCAATGACACGTCGCGCTTGACATGTCTTCAATCCATTATAACGGTCCACGCGTCTTTTCTTGAAACTGGATAAGGACAAAATACAATTATCCTTCTTTTATTCAGATTCAAACATTTGTGTTGAAAGTAACCTTAATGTTGCCTCCGTCGAATTACCACAATAAACTTAGAAGTATTTCTAAGTCTCATACAACAATTCCCTCTTACGCAAGGATCACTTCAACTAGAGAACATCTTCAAAGATTTTTTCTTTTCTTTTTCTCATTGAATCAGTCTTGACGTCGAAACTTCCAGCTAACAAATTGCCCCCTAAAAATCTCTTTTTCAACATAACGAAGATAAGGGAATTTTTTAAAAATCCAATTCGACGTCACAAACCGTTCACCCGATATGACGTCATAGCCATGATGACAACTTTTACCAAACGTCTCTTCAAAACCCACATGAGAATATTTATGAAATCATCACGCCTCATCATCCCTAAGAGATCGTGGATAGCCTTTAACGGCCACCGTTCATCATGGTTACTCCAACTGACACGCTCCCACTTTCTTTTCAACCATTAATGTTTGACAAAAACCGCTTCCACTTCAGCAGCTTATAAATAGGTATATTCTATATTTTTCCAACTTTTTCCTCATTCTAAACTTCCTCAAAAACAATTTCTTGTATTCCTCATCTTTCTCAAACAAAAAACCCATTTTGCTTCTTCTTTCAATCTCTCTACAACAATGGCATCATCCGCAAAAACTACCAAAGAATCAACAAAGAACACAAAATATTAGGCCCAAACATTGTAGGTAATAATCAATATGTACCTGAGCCTTTCACTGAAGAACAAAGAAGAATTTTCCAGTCACAAGTATTGATCCATATCTCTATTTCTGGAAAAACTCATGCTATGTTAGGACCATTATCAAATCCAAATGTTGACCATAGTAAGCTCAAGGAGTTCTTCCCAACCTACCATAGGTACAAACCCATAGCATATGCTAAAAAACCTAAGGCTGGAGATGAAATCCATACTGAGGAAAACCCTAACCCAAATAACAAAGGCAACCCTTCGACTAATGAACCCATTAATCTAACATACATGAATAATGGTTTTAGGATCTTTCGATCATGCCCTTTACTTAGGGATTCCTATGATTATCTAGGTTTGTTAGAGAAGATAGAAAAGAAAAAATCTCAAGTATGGAAAGAGATGGGTATATTCGACTTGATACAACTGTCGAAAGTAGGACCTGGTGTAACACCTCAAAATTTGCCCTCCTCTCTTGGGACTAGCTTAACATATTGCATATCATTTTTTAGGTCATTAGGCATTGCATAATTGCATATCATGTGGTTACATTGTGCAAGTCATCCTCATGAGTCTTGGTCAGAAGATAAGAGGTTGAGGTTCAAGCTAGGGTTTCATTGGATTGATCACTAACCATCTGAGGATGTGGGGTCCAAATTAGGGTTTCTTGATTCTCAAGGGGATTGGTTTTCATCTTGGTTGAAGTGATACATCATCATCATCATGGTCTTGTTATCATCCAAGAGGTTCAAGCGATTGATCAGATGCCTTGAGATTAGGGTTTTGACCACTGGTCAACCCTAATCAGTTGCATTGGGCCAATCAGGGCTTGTGAAGGAGATGAGGTTTTCAATGGATATGGGGATCATCATATGATTATATTGAGCTTATGGAAGCTAGGGTTTCATCATTGAGCCATTTCATCAGGAGATTGAGGCTCAGCTTGATCAGTGCATAGTCAAATTCATCTATCAATCAGAAAAGTCAACTGTGGTCAACTGTGCTTGATTTGATGGATTAGGAGGTGGGAGAGGGTTGGATATAATTCATTCATGTTGAAATAAGTTTCATTTGACATTTCAAACATCAAGAATGAAGAAAATAAAGTCAGGAGAAAACTTTCCAAAAATGGAAAGTGACTTGTAATGAAAGTTTCCAAAAATGGAAAGTTTTTCACCTCAAAATTACATGTCCAAAAATGCTTCAAATGAAATTTTGTTCAACATGAAAGTTGTATATCTTGCTCTCACCTTTCCAAAAAGTCCAAGAACACTCATTTCTCATGAGTGGTTGGCAAGTTGTGATCAAATCATTTTCCAAAAATGCCTAAATTCAAAGTGGCATAACTTTCACATGGAATGGCCAATTTGAGTGATCTTTCTTTGAGCAAACCACATTTCACATGTACTTTCATGATGCATGATAACATCTAGGCTCGAGTCCAATTCCCTAGTAGTGCGTCTCCCTTTGTGTCTGGCTAGTCTTTCTCCCCTGTTGGGGGGAACTACGTCGCCCTGATCCTCATACCAGATGAGGTACGTAGGCAGGAGACCGTGCGAGGTCTCTCCGGGCACTTTTTTTTTTCCTTTTTTATGTGTGTTTGCTTGTTAACCCTTTTGTGTGTCAGGATATGGATGTAAGCCCAGCGATTGACTGTCCGTATCCTGATTGTGCTTGTTTGGTTCGGAAGCCGATGTAAGTCCAGCTATTGGCGTCCGGGTTCCATGTTTGCCTGAGTTTGTGTGTGTCTTGTTTGGCGTGCGTGAGCCGAACTACGGTAGCTCTGATTCTCGTTCCAGACGAGATACGTAGGCATAAGACGCGATGTCCTAGCGAGCCCTCTCCTCTTTTCCCCACCTGTGTTGTCTTCGGTGTGTGTGTATGATGTTTGTTTAGCAACCTTTTCTTTCTTTTAGAGCGTGGATCCTGTCGAGTACGACGGACGTGAGGGGTGCTAATACCTTCCCCTTGCGTAACCGACTCCCGATCCCATCTCTTTGGTCGCGAGACCATGCTTTTCCCAGGTTTACTCTGAGCGTTTCCTTTCCCTCTTTTGGGATAAATAACGCACGGTGGCGGCTCTGTGTTGTTTTGTTTCAGCCCGCCGGTTGTTTTTCGCGGATGCGACAGCTGGCGACTCTGCTGGGGACTTTGTAGATGTTGACCTGTGCTGGTCCATCTTCCCTAGGCGAGTCTCTCCTAGCGTTCTAGGATAGTTTAGGTTGCTTGTGTGCTTTATTTATCGCATTTATTATTCTGACTGTGTATATATTTGCATAAATACTTGCATGCATCATACTATCATGTTGCCGTCCTCTGTGCAGGTGGTTCCTTGTTTGGGGTGGGTGTTATGAGTGGGGCTAAAACCCAGGCCCGAGTATACACCTAGGATTAGCGTGGTCTCACGTTCCTCACATGCTGGTTGGGCATGTTGTTGCGACGTGACATACCACAAGCCGGACGAGGTTCATCTGAGAGTGCTCTTCCTCAGTGGGGTTTTCCACTTTGGTTGGGTTACCTCTTTTGAACTATTGACTCTGGTGACCGATCATTTCCCGGATCTGTGGTTTAGACGATCTTAAGGGAGCTACAATGGCACACCCGAAAGGGCAAACCCATTGAGTATCTTTGCCCGATTGTCGAGACTATTATCCGCCTTAGGATGACCTGATTAGAATTTACCTGTGAGGGGAGGGTGATTCTTACAGATGCATGTTCAGATGGTGACTTTGATGGTGACTATTGGTTCTGTTGATCAGAGTCCTATTTATAAGTCGGATTTATAGCCATTTATTTCTGAGACGCCGGAGTGCTGTCCGAGTTATTTATCAGTGGGGATCCGTTTATTTCAGGATTCCCCGGGCCGATTCAGAGATGGTTATGGGTATCTGCTCAGAGTTTGTCTGATGATGATGGTGATGTATCTTCCGTTTATTTCGGAACCCTTGAGTGGATTTGTGGTTACGTATTCCTTCAGATGGTTGTGATCAGGTCAGAGATCAGGGTTGTGACTCAGAGCAACAGATGATCAGATGACTTGGAGGATGGCAATGCATTGCATTCATTCATCAGCATCATTACATCTTGCATTTACCTGCATCTAACTCATGTTTATCCATATGCAGGGACCCTGTTGATCGAGATCCTGGTTGAGAGACTTTCTGCTCAGATATGAGAAGGCCCGGTTTGAAGGACGATGTTGCCTATAGCTTCTTTGACCCAGAGATCAGTGTGCTGAAGGATATGATAGCATTGATTGCACCCGACCATGTGGGGTTGTTTCGTGAGATGTATGGGGGTATTCTGAAGATGGTTTCCAGACTCACTGACAGAGACAGGAGCGCCATTCATACTCTCCTCCAGTTCTATGATCCTGGTTTGAGGTGTTTTGTCTTCCCAAATTACTTACTCGGGCCTTTGATGGAAGACTATGCTGATATCTTGGGCATTCAGGTCAAAAATCAGGTTCCTTTCTATGCTACTAAGGAAGAGCCCGATATTGGAGGAATTTCCCGTGCTCTTTATTTGAGTCCGGAGATGGTGAAGGGAAGTCTGAAAGAGAAGGGGAAGTTGCCTGGTTTTCATTTGAGTTTCCTAGAAACTAAGGCCAAGGAGAATGCTGAGTTGGGTAACTGGAAAGCTGTCTGTGCTTTGATTGCTGCGGGCATTTATGGGGTTATTCTGTTTCCTAACTAGAAGAGCTTCGTGGATATTAACGCCATCCGCTTGTTTGTTCAGAAGAATCCTATCCCTACTTTGATCGGAGATGTCTATTACTCAGTCCACAATCGGAATGAGAAGAGGCGTGGGGGGTTGATTCGATGTTGCACTCAGCTGCGATACAAGTGGTTTATGGGTTATTTGCCTTCCAAGGGTGCTTTTGTTCTACTTGGCCAAAATGTTAATTGGGCAACCAAGCTGATGGGTTTGAGAGCCAAAGACATAGCTTGGACTCACAGTAGTGGGGTTGGACAAGATTTCATCTGCAGTTGTGGGGGTTTTCCCAATGTGCCACTTATAGGAGTTCAGGGTTGCATTAATTATAACCCGACGCTTCTTAAGAGACAGATGGGGTTCGCTATGGAACTACCTCCGTTCAAGAGTGAGGTTCAGGAGACTTTGTACTTCCCGGTTGAGGGCAATCAGGCCAGGTTGAAGCAGGTATCCGAGGCATGGCGTAGCATTCAAAGGAAAGGCAGGGTTTCTTGGGGTAGAGCTAATAACAGATCTTTTCCTCCGTTCGATGAC
This sequence comes from Lathyrus oleraceus, assembly GCF_024323335.1. Taxonomy (NCBI): domain Eukaryota; kingdom Viridiplantae; phylum Streptophyta; class Magnoliopsida; order Fabales; family Fabaceae; genus Lathyrus; species Lathyrus oleraceus. The sequence continues at coordinate 519,104,349 of NC_066585.1, read as the reverse complement.
TGGCTCAGAAAGAGAGTGGAGCTTACTCGTCTACCATTTCCTATGGTCGATCCTTGGTATCCGTTGGTTGAGGAATCTCCTTCTACTGTTAGTATGGATGAGTTCCTAGAGATGAAGCGGGAGAGAGATCAGTTGCTTGCAGAGAAAGCGGAATTGGAGATGACTGTTGCTCGGGTTCAGATGGCCAACCAGGAGATCAAAGTGAAGATGGAAGATCAAGACAAGCGACATGCCCTGGAAGCAAAGCGCTTTGAGATGGATACTGCCTACTATGGGAAGGTCAGTCAGGCTTTGGCATCTTCAGCGAAGGAGCACGACATCACGAAGGAGAGGCTAGCCAGAGCTACAAGGGTTATTGAAGATCAGAAGAGGAGGCAAATCCTCGTGAGAGATCAGAGGGACGACAGAGTCCGAGTTCTCAGTGCTGAGTGGGAAGCCAAGCTGAAGACCAAGGAATCAGAGAATGTGAAGATCATCGCTGAGAGAGATCATTGCATCGCCGGGAGAGATCATTACGTTGCTGAGAGAGATCATTACTTCAGGCAGATGAAGATTCACCAGAAGGAGGTGGGGAGATTACAGCAGGAGAATACTGAGCTCAGGTTCGCCGCAGAGTTCGCGAAGATGGTTGATGAGATAGGGCCATCTGTGGGACCCTCATCAGGCTAGCTTTGTCATTTGTGTGGATTACCGTCAGGCTTGTTGACGGAATTCACTTTGCTTGTATTTCTTTCCTGATTTTGGAGATTTGTATCTGATTTGATGTATGACTATGGCACTTATTATGCAATTTTGCTATGTGATGGTTATTTTCATTCAGTGATCGATCTTCAAGCTTTATTTGCTTTACCGTATGCACTCACACACACACATGGTTGGGGGTATTTTGCTAAATCATGTATCTCTGATCTGTATGATGAAACCAGATGCTGAATGTCAGAATATTGTTGCCGGATTATTATTTGTCTCGATGAAGCCAGGATCAAGAGACAAAGTGTTCTTCATGTGGATAAACACTGCATTCATGCATGATCATAATAACTTGTGTTTTATTTTGCAGGTATATGTTGCTAATGTGCTTGATTGTTACAGGAATCATTGCTCGTGCTCGCAGAGCTGTACCTTTGCACTCAACCCGTCCTCACAGATACTTCACGAGACGCAATACTCCCAGACTGATGGATCTCCCGAACACTGATATCCTCGAGCTGAAAGACAAGATGAATGAGCTGATCAACATCATGCAAGGTTTTGCAGTTGGTCAAAAGGCTCTAGCTGACAAAGTTGAGAAGCTCGAGCGGGCTTCAGCAGCAAACAGTGGTGTTAACCTGGATGGTGTCTCCAACCAGGGGCTGGGTGGTTCTCGAGATGGTGGAAAGAGAGCAACGGTGGGTATGGTAAATAATGATGCCGGTTTTGGTGCTGCTGGGGGTCAACCTGGTCAGAACATGAAAGACAGTCTGTTCCCACCTTTCTTCGGTGTTGATGACGACAGAGAGGAAGACAGAGAGGCCGATCAGTTCTCGATGCACAATGAACCGTTTGGTCAGTACGGTGCTCCACCACAAAACAAAGAGATCCAGCTGCTGGCTGAAAAGATCAGGGCCTTGGAGAGTTATGCCACTCCGGGAGTGGTTAACATGTCAAACATGGGGCTAGTGGAGGGGATTGTGATCCCGCAAAAGTTCAAAGCGCCTGCGTTTGATCGTTATAATGGGAGTTCCTGCCCCGAAACTCACCTGCAAGCCTTTGTCCGTAAGATCTCTGCATACACCATGGACCAAAAGCTGTGGATGTATTTCTTCCAGGACAGCCTGTCCGGAGGCTCACTGGAGTGGTACACCAAGCTCAAGTCCTCAGATATCAAGAACTGGCAAGATCTTGGGGACGCCTTCTTTAAGCAGTATCAGTTCAATGCTGATATGGCCCCGAGTCGTACCCAGCTGCAGGGTATGTCTCAAAAGAATAATGAGGGGTTTAAAGAATACGCCCAAAGGTGGAGGGAGTTGGCTGCCAGAGTGCAACCTCCTCTAGTTGACCGAGAGATGTCTGATCTCTTCATGGGGACCTTGCAAGGGGCTTATGCTGAGAGGATGGTTGGTTGTCCTGTGACCAACTTTTCGGATATAGTGGTGGCTGGTGAGAGAATCGAGAGCTGGTTGAAGCTCGGGAAGATTCAGGGTAACGCTTCTTTTTCAGGGTCGAAAAAGCCTTTTGGGAATGGTCAGAGGAAGAAGGAGGGGGATACCAGTGCGGTCTATGCTCAGAGAGGACCCAGTAGGGATCGTTACTTCCAGCACATTGTTGCGGTAACTATTCCTGCTGAGCATCAGCCTACACCGCAACAGCAACAGCAACAACCTCAACAGCAAAGACAACCATTTCAGCAGAGGCCTCAGAGGGCTGGTTATCAAGTCAGGGGAAGGATGAATGACAGGCAGTTTGACAGGCCACCGGTGACTTACTCTTATTTGCTGAAGAAATTGCAAGATTTGGGGCTGGTACAACTTAGAACTTTGGCACCTTTGAGACCTGATCAGAGGCCAGCCAATTATGATGAAAATGCAAAATGCGAATTCCATTCGGGTGCTCCCGGACATAATGTAGAGAACTGCAAAGCTTTTAAGCACGTAGTTCAAGACTTAGTGGATTCGAAAGCTATCAACTTCGCACCATCTCCCAACGTCAATGCTAATCCCATGCCCGCGCATGGTCAAAGGGGGGTGAATGCTATTTCTGAAGAGAGTAGGGTTGGGCTATCTACTGTTGATCAGTTGAAGACTCCTCTGGCTGAGGTTAAGAGGCAGTTGTTGTTGAATGGGGTTCACCCGGGCTGTGGTATTAATTGTGCTGAGTGTACTGTTGTTCAGAACGGGTGTGGATTACTGAGGAAGACTGTCCAGGGTCTGATGGACGAGGGGAGTATTTTGATTGAGAAGGTTGATATGGGGAAGGATGAAGTCTCCACCATAACGATTTACTTTGATCCGGTGGATTTGTCTACTCTGGCGGAGGCGGCTCCAGTTACTATCACGGTACCTGGACCAATTCCGTATGACAAAGATGATGCTGTGCCTTGGCATTATGGGGGAGAAGTGTACTGTAATGGTGAGAAGGTAGAAGATCAGACTGCAAGTGAAACCACCATGCTAAAGGTGGATAATGCCGGTACCAGCGGTTTCACTCGTAGTGGAAGACTATTTGCACTGGATGCCTTGAGGGGAGGAGAAGGAGAAAAAGAGAAAAAAGAAAAGGCCGAGGCTTTAGCCAGGGCAAAAGGGAAAGCAGTGGTTAGTGATAGTACTCCAGTGGTGACACCGGCGCCGGTGGGGTCGGAAGAAAAACTTGATGATGATGCAGAGGAATTCTTGAGGATCATCAAGAAGTCGGAGTACAAACTGGTTGACCATCTGCAGCAAACTCCCTCCAAAATATCCATTCTATCTTTGCTGTTAAGCTCTGAGGGGCATAGGGAGGCTTTGTTGAAAATCTTGAAGAAAGCCTATGTTCCTCAAGAGATTACCATAAACCAGTTGGAGACGGTCGTGTCTAACGTGCATGCCAGCCATGGGTTGGGTTTTACAGACATGGACCTGACTGTGGATGGAAGGAATCATAACCCGGCATTACACATCGCAATGGAGTGCAAAGGGGCCGTGTTTTCGCATGTGCTGGTTGATACCGGCTCCTCATTGAACGTGTTGCCGAAGAAGGCTCTGGCTAAACTGAATTGTGACGGGCTGATCCTGACTCCCACTGATCTGATAGTGCGGGCGTTTGATAGGTCAAAGCGGGCCGTGTTTGGAGAAGTTGAGATTCCGGTGAAGATAGGCCCAGAGGTGTTCAAGTCGACTTTCTACGTCATGGATATTCAGCCGGCATACAGCTGCTTGTTGGGTAGGCCGTGGATTCATGCTGCTGGGGCAGTAACTTCGACTTTGCACCAAAAGCTGAAATACATCTGGGAAGGACAGGTTGTCACTGTGTGTGGGGAGGAAGACATCTTTGTCAGCCATCTGTCCTCATTCAAATACGTTGAGATGGACGGCGAAATCTGGGAAACGCCAAGTCAAGCGTTCGAAACCGTTAAGGTGGAGAATGCTCTTTTTGCCAAGGAGGAAGAGAAATCGTCCATATCGTCATACAAACAGGCCGCTGAGGTGGTAAAGAGTGGAGAGGCTCCTGGTTGGGGCAGGATGATGGATGTCTCCGCGAAGAAGGACCGCTTCGGAGTGGGGTATCAGCCTGGCAGAGGCTCAGGACAGGGCAGAGGACGTCGTACGTTAGTGACCTTCACTAGTGCCAGAATGCTGGATCCGGATCATATCTGCATGATGAGTAAGGAAGATGATAGTGACTGCGACATTGACCGGTGGATAAAGCCGTGCGCACCAGGGATGGGAGTCCAGAACTGGAAGGCTGAAAAGATCATCCGGGTCACTCTGCTGGAAGAGTAATATTTTCCTGTTTTGATTTTATATGCATGAAAGCCATACGTGTTGCCCGACACGTAATGGTTCATTGTAAGGGCCACCTCATGTTTAACTTTGCAAATTTTGCATCATCAATAAAAGGATGTTTTTCAGTTAAAAGAGGTGCTCCCTGTTTTTCATTTATTTTTGCAGTTTAAAAAAAAACAAAATAAAAACGGCAATGTTTTCATTTTTCTTTTTGATTTGTCTCACACCGGTTCTAAGCAATGCATGAATCAACATTCATGCATATGCGATATCTCTCCGGATCTCATTGATAACAATCCTGTTACACCCTTGTATGACTTCGATAATCCAATATATCATGCTGAGGAAGAAGACGAAGAAGATTGTGAACTGCCAGGGGAGTTAGCCAGGTTGTTGAAACAAGAGGAGAAGGTGATTCAGCCGCACGAAGAGCAGATTGAGGTTGTGAATCTGGGTACCGACGAGGTCAAGAAAGAGGTGAAAATCGGGGCCGCTTTGGAGGCGAGTGTCAAGAGCAGATTGGTAGTATTGTTGAAAGAGTATGTCGACATCTTTGCCTGGTCTTATCAAGATATGCCAGGGTTGGATACCGATATCGTGGTGCACAAGCTACCGTTGAGAACAGATTGTCCTCCAGTGAAGCAGAAGTTGCGCAGAACTCGACCTGACATGGCGATGAAAATTAAAGAAGAGGTGCAGAAGCAGTGGGATGCTGGTTTCCTTGCTGTCACTAATTATCCGCCGTGGGTCGCGAACATTGTGCCAGTCCCGAAGAAAGATGGGAAGGTGAGAATGTGTGTGGACTACCGAGATCTGAACAGAGCTAGTCCGAAAGATGATTTCCCACTACCTCACATTGATGTGTTGGTAGACAATACAGCTCAATTCTCGGTGTTTTCCTTCATGGATGGCTTTTCTGGCTATAATCAAATCAAAATGTCGCCAGATGATATGGAGAAAACAACGTTCATTACACCGTGGGGCACTTTTTGTTACAAGGTGATGCCATTCGGTCTCAAGAACGCCGGTGCTACTTATCAGAGAGCCATGGTGACTTTGTTTCATGATATGATTCATCATGAAATTGAATGCTATGTTGATGACATGATAGCAAAGTCCCAAAAAGAAGAGGGGCATTTGGTAGATCTGGCCAAGTTGTTCGACCGGCTGAGATAGTTCAGACTGAGGTTGAATCCGAATAAGTGCACTTTCGGAGTGCGGTCCGGTAAATTGTTGGGGTTCATTGTAAGTGAGAAAGGAGTCGAGGTTGATCCTGCTAAAGTAAAAGCAATAAGAGAAATGCGTGAACCGAGAACGGAGAAAGAGGTTCGTGGTTTCTTAGGTAGATTGAATTACATTTCACGGTTCATATCTCATCTAACAGCCACGTGTGAACCAATATTCAAGTTATTGAGAAAAGATCAAACGATTAGGTGGAATAATGATTGCCAAGCGGCGTTTGAAAAAATAAAAGAGTATTTGCAGGAGCCTCCGATTCTGATGCCTCTTGTGGAGGGAAGACCGTTAATTCTATACTTGATAGTCCTCGAGGGGTCTATGGGGTGTGTATTGGGGCAGCATGACGAGTCTGGTCGAAAAGAGCATGCCATATACTACCTTAGCAAAAAGTTTACCGACTGTGAAACAAGATATTCACTGCTCGAGAAAACTTGCTGTGCTTTGGTCTGGGCTGCTCGCCGACTAAGGCAGTATATGCTGGTTCATACCACTTTGTTGATTTCCAAGATGGATCCAATCAAGTACATTTTTGAAAAGCCAGCATTGACCGGACGGGTTGCGAGGTGGCAAATGATTTTGACAGAATATGATATACAGTATACCTCTCAGAAAGCGATCAAGGGGAGTGTATTGTCTGATTACCTCGCCCAGCAACCCATTGATGATTACCAACCGATGAAGTTTGAATTCCCTGATGAGGACATCATGTTTCTCAAATCGAAAGACTGCGAGGAACCGATCCCGGAGGAGGGGCCTGACCCTGAATCCGAATGGATTCTGATGTTTGATGGGGCCATTAACGTGAATGGAAGCGGTGTTGGTGCTGTTTTGGTTACACCGAAAGGATCCCACATTCCTTTTGCTGCCCGGCTAACATTTGAGTGCACCAACAACGTGGCTGAATATGAAGCTTGCATATTGGGTATTGAAGAGGCGATTGATTTGAGGATCAAGAACCTTGTCATATATGGAGATTCAGCTCTGGTGATAAATCAGGTTAACGGAAAATGGTATACGCATCAATCTCATTTAGTGCCGTACGGGGATTATACGAGGAGATTGTTGACGTTTTTCACCAAGGTGAAGTTGCATCATGTGCCCAGAGAAGAGAACCCGTTGGCAGATGCTTTGGCTACTTTGGCTGCCTTGATCAAGGTGCAATGGTGGAATCAGTTCCCCAGTGTTGAAGTAGGTCGTCTAGATAGACCGGCTTATGTGTTTGCTGTTGATACAGCGTCTGATGATGAGAAGCCGTGGTATTACGATATCAAGCGCTATCTAGAGACTCAAGAGTATCCTGAGGGAGCATCGAAGAAGGACCGAAAGACTCTGCGGAGGTTGGCCATGGTGTTCTACCTGAATAAGGATGGGGTTTTGTACAAGAGGAATTTTGATTGGGTCTTGCTCAGATGTGTTGATGATAAAGAAGCAAGCCAATTGATGAAAGAGGTTCATGAGGGATCGTTCGGTACCCATGCCAGTGGGAATGCAATGGTGAAGAAGCTGCTGAGGGCAAGTTATTATTGGATGACAATGGAGGCCCAATGTTTCAATTTTGTGCGGAAGTGTCATAAGTGCCTGATTTATGCTGACAAGGTGCACGTGCCTCCAAATCCGTTGAGTTTAATGTCGTCTCCATGGCCGTTTGCTATGTGGGGCATTGATATGATCGGAAAGATTGAGCCTACAACTTCGAATGGGCACAGATTCATATTAGTGGCTATTGATTACTTCACCAAGTGGGTGGAAGCAGCCTCTTATACGAATGTGACGAAGCAGGTCGTCGCCAGGTTTCTCAAGAGAGACATCATTTGCCGATATGGGGTTCCCGAAAGAATCATTACTGATAATGGTTCTAATTTGAACAATAAGATGATGGCAAAACTGTGCCGGGAATTCAAGATTGAGCATCACAATTCTTCTCCCTATCGTCCGAAGATGAATGGGGCGGTTGAGGCAGCCAATAAGAATATAAAGAAGATTGTGCAGAAAATGGTGGTAACCTATAAAGACTGGCATGAGATGTTTCCATTTGCATTGCATGGGTATCGAACTTCGGTGCGTACATCTACTGGGGAAACTCCTTTCTCATTGGTATATGGAATGGAAGCTGTGCTACCGGTTGAGGTTCAGATTCCCTCTTTGAGAGTCCTGATGGACGTAAAGTTGCAAGAGGCTGAATGGGTAAGGACCCGGTACGAAGAGTTGAGCCTAATTGAAGAGAAGAGGCTAGCAGCCATCCGTCATGGGCAGTTGTACCAGCAAAGGATGAAGCGTGCTTTCGACAGAAAGGTACGACCTCGGGTATATCACGTAGGTGATATGGTACTGAAAAGGATCCTTCCTCCTCAAAACGATCGTAGGGGCAAGTGGACACCTAATTATGAAGGTCCATTCGTGGTCAAGAAGGTTTTCTCTGGTGGAGCCTTGTTGTTAACGACCATGGATGGCGAGGATTTTCCATCCCCTGTGAATGCGGACGCAGTTAAAAAATACTTCGTATAAAGAGACCCGCTGGACGAAAAGAATAAAATGGTCCAGGCAAAAATGGGCATCCCGGCGAACCAAAAAACAGAAAGAAAGGTTCGGGCAAAAATTAGAGATAAAATGAAAAAATGTACACCCGGCAAGTCGAAAACCTGAAAAGGCGGCTTGGGCAAAAAAGGGTATCCCGGTGGACTGAAAACCCGAAAGGGCAGTCCAGGCAAAAGAGGGATTGAAACGAACAACTGCGTTCGCATGATCGTTTGCGCTTTAGTTAAAGCATCATGGATAATACCCGGTAGGGGTCAGTCGGAATCGTCTTGTTCAGAAGACAGAAAGCACGGAGAGTCTGAGGACATATGGGGTGTAACCGAGTTGGAACTCGATGAGTTCACGGGTTTCACATTGCCATTAGGATAGGTTTTTCCTTTTGTGCAATTACCTCTTTTCAGGAATTGCTTCCTTTGTATTGCTCAATTTGAGCCACACATTTTTCAATCAATAAAATGCATATTCAGTCAAATAATTTTGTTTTTGTTTTTCATTACCACTTTGATTGCAAAAACATCCGATTATTTTGATAAAGAATCTTGCATTTTAAGACATACAGGTCCCTTCCAGTGCATGTTTATAAGATTGAAAGCTTGAAATCTTATTCGGAAGGTTGGGTGACCCAAGTGTTGAAATCTTGACATGCCTGGGGCACGGTTTTATCTAACGATCTGTTTTGCAGGAACTGTTAGGTATTTTCACTCACTTGCAGGTTGTGAGGTGGAAGCTGTTGACAAAGCAAATCCCTATGGAATCCGGTCAGGGACGAATGAACAGAAGAACGGTGAAAAGACGGCGATGGACGTACGACGATCCTTGATTTTAATCAAGAAGACTCTTCAAAGTCTGAAAATTGAAAAGTCTGTTTAAGTCCCAGGAGTTCGCTCTCCGTCGAGCGCAGCGCGACTTGGAATACAAGATGATGGAGCAGAAAAGGTCCAGACGAGTCGGGATGTATATCCCCAAGCAGAGTCGTGAGGACCAACCCCCCAGCAGATCCAAGGTCTGTGGCTTCCCCAGTAGGGTCCGGATGGTTATCCCCAGCGGGTGTCAGATCGATGTTTCCCCAGTCGCCAGGCCAGAAGGTGGCTGTTTCCCAGTGGAGGTATCTGTGAGGGTTCCCCGAAGCGGAGTCGGGATTTATATCCCTAGCAAGTCAAAGACTGGTGTATCCCCACAGAGCGTTGGTGGTTATCCCCAGCAGTTTCCCGAGCGGATTGGGTGCAAAGGAAGGTTCTTCCCCAGCAAGGGTTGCCTTTTCCCAGCAGCAGTGCTATTCCCCAATAGGGTGGAGATCGGAGTATTGGCGAGTTCCTCAGCAGAGTGTCTCGAGCTCCCCAGAAGAGTCCCTGGAGGGGGACACTTTTTATGCATTCATCATGTAGATAGCATAGCATGTTGCATAGAAAAAATCAATGGCGTAGCATTTCCGTAATTATGGAGCATTACGCAGAAAAAGTCATTCATCATTACAAGCATAAGCTAGTCTCAAGCCGTGGTTACTGTTTGAGAGGTGATTTTGGCCCCCAGGTGAAGAGGTTACTCCGAGGAGTTTAGCCTCATGATTTACTCAAAGGTATTCCCCAGTAGTGCGATACTGGAAGAAACTTTTCCGTCGGACGGAGATGGAAATATTACGCGATCAGCGCGACTCAAGCCGTGGTTACTGCTTGAAGTTTGGTTTTGCCAGATGGTGAAGATGTTACTCTGAGGAGTTCAGCATCGTGATGTCAGATCAGCAATATTCCCCAGTAGTACGATACTGGAGAAATTTTTTCCGTCGAGCGGAGACGGAAATGAAATCAAAGGATGTTACGCGATCAACGCGACTATCGGGGTTCAATCGGAGAAAGGGAAATGTTGAACCATTTTCTGGAGATTGGGGTTCGAATGGAGAAAAGGAAATGTTGAGGCATTTTCTGGAGATCGGGGATCATACGGAGATTGGAGTTGAAGACTATATCCGGGATGAGGTCCTCAGGATTATCTTCTGTTCATGTGTCACCTAAGACTTTGGCGGAGGCCAGTGGAGGTCGTTATGGGTGTCTTCTGAGGAAGAGATGCACATGTTACCTTCCTTTTGTGAAGGTGTACCCTCTGATATGTTGCCCTCAAAGTGGTTTGGTGTTATTTCCGATGTTGCCAGCGGAATTATCACGAGAAATGGGAGAACGGGGTTCAAACGGAGAAAAGGAAATGTTGAGGCAGTTTCTGGAGAACGGGGTTCAAATGGAGAAAAGGAGACACGAGGTGTTTTCTGGAGAATGGGGTTCACAATGGCGATCGCAAGTTATCGTCAGGCGACTGGGGTTCAAACGGAGAATGGGGTTCATTATTTTGGCAAACAGGATGGCGGGGTTCAAAATGCAATGATCTGGGATCATTTGCGCGAAAGAAAAATTTCGGGGTTCAAGAAAAGCATAAAAAGAAGGAGATAATAATCCCCAGCGGATGTGGTGTTCAGGCCATGGTTATCCCTGCGTTACCATTTATTTTGGTATCCAGGTCGACATTTTGTTCCGGTATTCAGGCCGACTTTCTCCGTACCAGACGGATTTTGGTTTCGAGATTGTTCTTTGCCGATTCTGATAGGCATTGTTAATTATTTTCCCATCAGAGTGCAAATTGTTCGTCTGTTCTTGGTATTCAATCACTCTTCATCCTGATCATTTGAAAGCCGAGGCTATTCATATTGACAGGTTCACAGTGGATTGAACAGGGGCAGCTGTAACACCTCAAAATTTGCCCTCCTCTCTTGGGACTAGCTTAACATATTGCATATCATTTTTTTAGGTCATTAGGCATTGCATAATTGCATATCATGTGGTTACATTGTGCAAGTCATCCTCATGAGTCTTGGTCAGAAGATAAGAGGTTGAGGTTCAAGCTAGGGTTTCATTGGATTGATCACTAACCATCTGAGGATGTGGGGTCCAAATTAGGGTTTCTTGATTCTCAAGGGGATTGGTTTTCATCTTGGTTGAAGTGATACGTCATCATCATCATGGTCTTGTTATCATCCAAGAGGTTCAAGAGATTGATCAGATGCCTTGAGATTAGGGTTTTGACCACTGGTCAACCCTAATCAGTTGCATTGGGCCAATCAGGGCTTGTGAAGGAGATGAGGTTTTCAATGGATATGGGGATCATAATATGATTATATTGAGCTTATGGAAGCTAGGGTTTCATCATTGAGCCATTTCATCAGGAGATTGAGGCTCAGCTTGATCAGTGCATAGTCAAATTCATCTATCAATCAGAAAAGTCAACTATGGTCAACTGTGCTTGATTTGATGGATTAGGAGGTGGGAGAGGGTTGGATATAATTCATTCATGTTGAAATAAGTTTCATTTGACATTTCAAACATCAAGAATGAAGAAAATAAAGTCAGGAGAAAACTTTCCAAAAATGGAAAGTGACTTGTAATGAAAGTTTCCAAAAATGGAAAGTTTTTCACCTCAAAATTACATGTCCAAAAATGCTTCAAATGAAATTTTGTTCAACATGAAAGTTTTAGATATTGCTCTCACCTTTCCAAAAAGTCCAAGAACACTCATTTCTCATGAGTGGTTGGTAAGTTGTGATCAAATCATTTTCCAAAAATGCCTAAATTCAAAGTGGCATAACTTTCACATGGAATGGCCAATTTGAGTGATCTTTCTTTGAGCAAACCACATTTCACATGTACTTTCATGATGCATGATAACACCTAGGCTCGAGTCCAGCTCCCTAGTAGTGCGTCTCCCTTTGTGTCTGGCTAGTCTTTCTCCCCTGTTGGGGGGAACTACGTCGCCCTGATCCTCATACCAGATGAGGTACGTAGGCAGGAGACCGTGCGAGGTCTCTCCGGGCACTTTTTTTTCCTTTTTTGTGTGTGTTTGCTTGTTAACCCTTTTGTGTGTCAGGATATGGATGTAAGCCCAGCGATTGGCTGTCCGTATCCTGATTGTGTTTGTATGGTTCGGAAGCCGATGTAAGTCCAGCTATTGGCGTTCGGGTTCCATGTTTGCCTGAGTTTGTGTGTGTCTTGTTTGGCGTGCGTGAGCCGAACTACGGCAGCTCTAATTCTCGTTCCAAACGAGATACGTAGGCATAGGACGCGATGTCCTAGCGAGCCCTCTCCTCTTTTCCCCCACCTGTGTTGTCTTCGGTGTGTGTGTATGATGTTTGTTTAGCAACCTTTTCTTTCTTTTAGAGCGTGGATCCCGTCGAGTACGACGGACGTGAGGGGTGCTAATACCTTCCCCTTGTGTAACCGACTCCCGATCCCATCTCTTTGGTCGCGAGACCATGCTTTTCCCAGGTTTACTCTGAGCGTTTCCTTTCCCTCTTTTGGGATAAATAACGCACGGTGGCGGCTCTGTGTTGTTTTGTTTCAGCCCGCCGGTTGTTTTTCGCGGATGCGACACCTGGCTACTGCCAAACCATGTTAGTTTTCTCCCTATACTTTTGGGATAAAACTCACCATACCTTTCACCTCCCTTGTAGAATGATGACACCCAAACTTTTTAATATAGTTGCCATCACTGGGCTTAAACCCACTGGTGAAACTTACGATCTAGACTTTATGTCTAAAGACACCATTGGTTTCGAAACCTCTAGAGATGCTTTTACCACACATATATCCTATTATCATGACCAGGACATTGACGAAGTCTATGATACATAACACATCAATTTCCTTGCTTTGTGGTTATCCCGTTGTGTATTCTACTCGAAGTCCCTTCAGGTAGCGAAGAAGTACCTTACCCTGGAGAACCAACTACACACTGGACGCAACGTCTGTCTCAGCGAAATGATTTTGGATAACCTTTACGAATCTCTGGGTGAAGGTGTGAATTCTCTAAAAAATATTAGAACGAAAGGGAACTTATTAATTTCCGAGCCCTTTTGGCTTCTACAATTGTGGTTGAACGCTAGTTTTGAAGCACGCCTTCCAACTCGCAACCCCATCGACGCAGATGCAGATGAAGTAAGGAACAGAAGAGTCGAAGGGACACACCTGGCCATGTTAACTCCAAGTGATGAAGGAAGAAACCTTCAACAAAGCTTCACCAACTATGTGATGATGTTCGCTAAACATTATAATTTCACTCCAACCATGGCTCCTTTCTCCTCAAGAATGTATGGTCCTAAGTGGTTCATGAGGAAATTCCCTTCTCTGACGAAAGACAAAGAGGATGAATCAATTTCCATCTAGGAAGCATTTCTTACTCCTAGGGTATTATCCCTTAGGCTTAACCAATCAAAAAGCTAGGTCACTCTCATAGCTTACCAACCAAATTGTGTCGTACGATAATTTGGCCTTATTCAGATCCTACCAAAACCTCTTTATGCCAAGAAGAATTCCTTCCTTCTTTATAATGCAATCCACACTGAGGCTTCCAGCAGTAGTAAAATATCTCTATATATTGGCCAGACAGAACTCACTCCAGTTGCATTCAAACCCTACTTCCTCTGTACCCATGAATTCGATACCTGGTGGCACAATTACTATTCTGACTAATTTTTTAATGTCTCTGCATTCAACCAACACCTCACCAAAGCTTTCACCTATGTGCAGGAGAAGGTCAAGAAAGGTGCTTCGACTCACATCAAAGAGATCCAAGCATTCCAAAAGTACTTTGAAACTGCCTATAGACCTGATGATCTTAGTCGAATCGTTCGCGAAGAAGCAGTCACTTTGAAAGAAAAATTCATCAAGAAAGTGGAGTTTTTAAAACTGCCTTCGTACGTTAAACCTTAACAACGGTACGAAACAACTTTTAATATGTATTCTCCCAAATTCCCTCGACTGCCAAGTGCTGAATTTGGTGTGGCTTTTAGCCCTCCATTTCCAGACTGGTTCGTCTGTGGGGATTTTGTAAAAATCCTTCGACAAGAATCTCAAAAAAAGGCTAACAAGGTGGTTTCGACTAAGCACAACTTGGACAGTTTCAAAGGGAACCTTCATATTGGAATAGAAGACGTTCACATAGAGTCTGAAATATATGAAGGTGTGGAATAGGAGGTTTTTTCGACTCACTTCTTCTCTTAATTCTTCACTTTTCTTTATCTTGCAATAATTTGGTTCTTTTTCAACTGTAAAAAATTTGCCCAAGAAAATTGCCTCCACAGCTAAAAAATCCATTGAAGCAAAAAAAGATGCCATTAAAGCAACAACAGCAAAGGTATATTTTATACATTGATATTTTAGTTTTATGTATTACCTTCACATTTCTAATCATTTGAACAAGGGGATGTTGATTAATTGCATTGATGCTGACCTTAATTGAATAAGGGAAGCTTCGAACAAAATTCAAAACAAATCAGAAACCCAAACAGTAGAATGGGAAGCAGCCACTGAATCTATTGCAAAAAGTGCGGAGTTGGAGAAGGCTTCTGAGAAAAATAAGAAGAATGTTGAAGCCCATGATAAAAATATTGAAGCTTGGGAACAACAAATCAAAGAGTTGCAAACCAAGATCGTCAAGGCTAAGGAGTGCAAAGAGGAACTCCTAAAACTGGATGAAGATGAGTTAGTGAAGGAAGTTCAAATTGGCATGCACCACGTGGAAAAGGCTCAAATGCTGGGAGAAGAAATGGACAACCTTACTTGTAACAAATTTGTCTGGGAAAGACACTTAAAACTCTAGAAGTCGAAGTACCAGAAGATGAAGGATTCCCTCCCCTTTTGACTTGGTTGGAATTATTTAAAGTGTTTGTCTCTTGCAAAATTTGATTCTGATGTAATGACTTTAAGCCCGTTGTGGCTTTTAATGTAATGGCTTAGCCATTTTGGCAATTTGTCCAATTTGACTTTACCATTTTGGCTTCGACTGTTACGCATGAATTATTCCTTCGTTATTTTTATCTCTTGAAGTGTAGGCTTATATTTCTTCAAATATTCCCCATTTACTCTCAGAGGCTTCGATCCTTGGCCAATTATTCGATTTCATATGCACCATTTGAGAAAACTTGGATAATTTGAAAAGGGACTTCCCACTTATGGGACCATTTTCTAAATGTTCTATCTTTTCGATCCATGGGTAAAATTACTTTCCACACTAGATCTCCAGTCGAAAATAGTTTAACTTTAACCTTTTTGTTGTACAATTTATCTACTCTCTTTTTCTGCATTTTTAACAATTCGAAGGAATTTAATATTTCTTCGTCTAAGTCAACTAATTCATCCAACATCATGTTCAATTAAGACTCAGATGGAATTTCATGGTGTCTTTGAATTCTTGTTGACTGCAAGTAGATTTCGACTGGCAAAACTGCATCATGACCATAAGTTAGCCGAAAAGGCGTAGTGCTTGTAGCCTCTTTAGGGGAAGTTTGACATGCCCATAAAATCTGGTCCAATGTCTTATGCCAATTCTTTGGCTTTTTCCCCACATGATTTTTGATTAACCCAATTACTTCCTTATTTGTTGCTCCGACCTGACCATTAGCTTAAGCGTCATAAGGTGTAGATGTTAATAACTTGAACCCCATTACCTTAGCAAACTCCTGGACCTTTCGACTAGTGAAAATTGATCCTTAATTTGTTGTGATAGTTTATAGGATTCTAAACCTATAGATGATATGTGCTAGGTTATTGTCTGCTTCCATATCATCACGTCAAATTTGTTGTACGACTTTGTCAACATTTTGGTTCTTATTTACCATTACTACCCTTGGCTCTCTTTCTCTTGGGATTTGTTGCTCAACCCTACAGGGTTAGACTCTCGGGGTTTCGACCCTAGGTGGTTCGACTCCTACTCTCGGATTCACCACATTTTCTTGTGGTTCATTTTGTGGGACTTGGTTAATGGTAAAGTCATCCTCGATGGCTAACCTTTGATTTTCTCTTAGATCAAAGGGTTAAATATTATACCCATTGTTTGGGCCAGCATCTGGACCATTTCATGGTTACTTTCGTCCATTTGCTGCCTCAATACTATTACAGAATTATTGGTCAAATTGGACATCTTGGTATGAATACCCATCCCTAAGGGTGGCTTCGACCCAAGTTGTTAACACCAGACCCAGACCCTTGTAATGGTGAAGATGCATTCACCAATGGGTAAGTATACTTTGACGTTGAATTATGTAAATTTGCCATCATCAAAGTTCGCATGTCAAATGGTTGTTCATGACCATTTAAAGGCATCGAAAACCCACTCACGCAGGGCCTGAAATATTGATTTCCCCTGGGAGGGGGGGGGGGGTCACTGGTGGACCCTACGTCCCTAAGGTATTTAATGGTGGGCCTTGTGGCCCCACATAAGATAAAATAGGCCTATTTTTGGCAATCGACTACACAAGCGTCGAATTCTCCGTGGATGATACAGGTTCCGAAGTAGATGATGCGACCGTAGTTCCCTTATCGCAGATGTAAGGAGTGGTTCTCCATTACTATTTGGAGGATTTTGGTTATTTGGTGGATTTGGATTCACCATTCTCCTCGTGTATCTTCTTCGTGGTCTATCTTAGTTGATCGTGGCTACTTTACCACTTCTCAGTAACACACAACAAAGTTATAAAGAGAGATATCATAATGAAGAACTAATAAAGATTTTTAAAAACAAAATTCTTTCAAACACTAGCACTATCCCACTGGGCGTGCCAATTTATTTACCGTGAAAATTGGTAAACAACCGCTGGTCTTCCAAATCAAAGACACTTAGGTTACTCACATGATCGACCAGATTGATCATAGGACATATGCTATTGTTGAAATTATATTTGGAAAATGATGAACACTTCGACAACATTCATGTTTGAAGATTGTTCATTTAAAAGGTTTTTAAAGAGATAAATTGCAAAATGTAAAGGAAAGTACAATAAAGGTGCTTGAAAGAACTTGCAATGGAAGATAAATTCTGGAAAAAAATAAATAAACTTTAATTGAAATGTGGAAAATGGTGTTATCGAACGTACATTCTGAATGACACTCTTTTCTCAATACACTGGATACTTTGAGTAATTTTGAGTATTTGTACAACAATTGAACACACAAAAATCCTAACATTAAGACCCCTATATATACTAAGTCAAAATAACCGCTACCAACGGCTTTTCTCCCAGGCAATAACACGTCGCGCTCGACATGTCTTCAATCCATCATAACGTTTCACGCGTCTTTTCTTGAAACTGGATAAGGACAAAATACAATTATCCTTCTTTTATTCAAATTCAAACATTTATGTTAAACACAACCTCAATGTTGCCTCCGTCGAATTACCACTCTAATCTTAGAAGTATTTCTAATTCTCATACAACAATTCTCTCTTACGCAAGGATCACTTCGACGGGAGAACATCTTCAAGGATATTTTCTTTTCTTTTGCTCATTGAAGCAGGCCTGACATAGAAACTTCCAGCTAACAATGACATGTTCATTTCATGAGCAAGGTGTTTAAGAGTGTGATGCCTGATATCAAAAGATTAAGGGTCTTTATTTAGTGATCGTGATAACCGCAAGGTAAATCAAATCCTACTCTTAAGGGCCTCGGGTAATGATAAAAACCAACTACCTCATTTGATAGGTCTTGACAAAGAAAGATTTTTCATGAAGAATGGTGTCATGGGAAGTTGAAAGCTAGCCGGACCTTTTGGTGAAAGTCTCAAGCATCTCTTTTCTCTCTTCTCTATATAAGGAGCATAAAGGCTGAAGAAGAGAACCACCAAGATTTAATATAACAAACTACTATAGACTTTGTTCGTTGACATTCATAGAGAAGTCACTTTGTCAAATTTTCGAGACTTAAAACATCATAACTTTGTGTATATTTTAGAAGTTCTTAAGTCTTAGAGTCTTTCTAAGTTGTATTATGTTTATACCTCTGATTGTAGATCAAGTGTAGTTGTTACCCAAATCTCTTGATAGTTTGTTATAGAGTCATAAGTCCTTTGCTTTAATGATTGAGCATTTGAAGTATTTAGCTTGTGTGCTAAAGCAAGGAAGTATCAGACTTGTGTGTTTGAGAAAGGAAGTCTTGATCTTGTGTGCTTGAGCAAGGAAGTATCAAACTTGTGTGTTTGAGCAAGGAATTCTTATACTTGTGTGGGTAAGCAAATAAGTCTCTTGTTTGTGTGCTTGAGAATTTTAATCAATTTGTTTATACTAGAAATACCTTGTAAGTGCAAGGGGACTGGACTACTCTTAAGTTGTAATAGGAGCCAGGATAACTACTTGTGTCTCTTGTGCTTTTACTTCACTTGCTTGTGGATTATATTATGTTACAACCAGTTGTTTCCATCTGAGTCAGATTCTGTTTCAGAATATGATAAATATTTTCAAGAGTTCAGACTCTAAGTGATCCTGAGTTAGACTTTAATCAGAAGCAGAAGAAGAAAAAGTTATAGAAAATCCAACACAATTTAACTCCTTCCCCCTTCTTGTGTTTTTATCACCCCCCCCCCCCCATTATAGAAGTTCAGACCAATGCTTTTGAATGCGCCCATACCTCTACCTAGATGACGCCTATAATACACTATTTGCAATCAGACGAACTACTATAAGATGAGTTAGAGGCAAATAATACCTCTACATTTGTTGGATGTTAAAAATGCATTTCTCAATGGTGATATGTATGAAGAAGTATATATGGATATACCTCATGATTTTTAAAATTATTTTGGATCTAATGTGTGCAAACTAGAGAATTCCTAGTATTGCCTAAAATAATCCCCTAGAGCTTGGTTTGAAAAGTCCACACGGTCATGAAAAAACAAAGTTATATTCAAGGTCAAGTTTATCATACATTCTTCTCAAAGTTATCTCATAAAGGAAATTTGTGGCACTAATAACCTATATCGATGATATTGTTCTAACCACAGATGACCTAGATGAGATGACTAGAGTAAAAGAGAAACTAGCTGCCAACATTTAAAACAAAGACTTAGGATTCTTGAGTTCCTTTCTCGATATGGTGGTTCCTGATCAAAGAACGGAATCATTGTTTTCCAAAAAAAAAAAGAATTCTTAATCTCCTAAAAGACCAGGAGATACTCCCATGAAACTTAACAACACTTTGGGAAAATGGGAGGTTCATATGGACACTAAAATGTATAAAAGGTTGATTGGGTAAACTAATTAATTTGTCTCATACTAAATTAGACATTGTCTTCACAATTTATATGACAAGTTAATTTATGCATTATCCTTTTGAGAAACATCTTAAGGTTGTTTACAAAATCCTAAGCTATCTGAAAATTAATCTGGTAAATGGATTATTATTTAATTTGACTAATGAAAGGAATGCATTTATATTCACAGGTGTTGATCGGGGAGGATCAATAACATATCGAAGATCTACCTATGGATATTATTGTATCTATGTTTTAGATAATCTTATAACTTGGAGAAGGAAGAAACATGAAATAGTAGCAAGAAGTAGTGCAAATGTCAAATTTAGAGCTATGACTCAACGTATTTGTGTAGAATTTTGGATCCATAAAATTTTAGAATAATTGAAAGTAAAAAGATTGGTCTTCCGCTAAAACTATACTCCGACACTAATATAACCATCAACATAGATTATAACCTTATTCAACATGACAAGACCAAGAATATTGAAGAATATTGATATAGACCATCCCTTTATAAAATATAAAGTAGATGTAGGTCTCATTTGTCTACCATTTGTTACTTGAAGTCAATAAACTGCAGACTTTCATCAAAATTTTGCCTAGACCCACATTTGAGCATTTTGTGAGCAAGTTGAGCATGATAAATATATATGCAACAACTTGTCAGGAATATTATAGAAACCATGTTTTTTCTATTTATTTATTTTTTATATTTAGTCTTTTATTATAATAATTTTTTCTTAGAATATCCTTTTTCTATATGATATTATAATATCTCTATTTATACCATATATTGCTAATGAATAAAATATAATATAACAGTACTCCAAATTTTCTAATAGTGTCACAAATATTATCAAGACACTTGAAGCGTTTAGCTGACTTTTTTTACTCGCACTTCACCCTTTATGGAGGACTCTAGCCAAGAGAAGAAGAGTTTTTCCTATAGAAATTGACTTTGAACAACATAAAATAATTAATGAAGTTTGAATAAAAGGAAATGAATGTATTCTTCAATGTCCACAAAGACACGCTCGAAGGATTAAGAATGGAAGGTTGTAAAATAAACTTTCATATGAAAAGATTAAGAGTAATTAAGTCAGTTTTTAGAATAGAACAAATTTCATGCATATAATCCTAATAACCTTTTATATATATATATATATCTATATATATATATATATATATAATATATATATATATATATATATGGGTAGATTCATTTTTTAATGGAAAAATAATATATATAAATATGAAAAACAACAAATAAAAAGAGTTTAATACTACAAACATCAAAAAATCAAAAAGGCCTACGAAAAGGGGTTGCCGAGAAAACAAACCATTGCAACTAAAGAATCACCTTGTTTTTTATAGGTTAGATCTCAAATGGACAAATTCACCATTAAAAGATCATATCTCAATAAAAGTTGAGCAAAATATCTACCACCACACTCTGAATCAAGATAATCAATCAATCTACTATAAGTGTAGGTGAATCCAGATAATCAATCAATCTACTATAAGTGTAGGTAAAGGATTGTGTTATGAAGACAAATCATGAAGGTGTAAGAGTTCGTCCTAGATCTTCCCAAAACCAATTTCAAGCAAAAAAAATTATTTCCCTCAACCTCACTCGCTGTCTTTGTGGCTCTATTAAAGATAATATCATTTCGAACTTTTCAAATAGACCATATCGCAACATTCTAAGTCAAACAATAATCACGCTATACTTAAGCATACCTCCTAGAAAAAAGAAAAACGCAAAAGGCACTCTAAGATCGAAATGAATACAACTGGCCACCACAGGCACCTAAACACTCTATACCAAATTAACGAGGCTATCTCACAAGTAACAAAATGGTGAGAAGCAGTCTCAACCAACAACCCACAAAAGGGACATGAAAGGATAATAGTGTCTGTTGAAACACCTCTCCTATACAGGTTTGACTCTGAAAAAGAAATATATCATGCAATAACTACTAGGAGAAAACCATAATCTTAGGCGGAGTTCAACTTGTCAAAATGAGAAGGAGGACTTGGCTTTGGAACGATAATGGGACCAAAGAAGAAGTACGACTTTCCCTCTGAACGAGGTAAACATAAGCCACACAAAAAATACTCTCATTAGAGTGTCTGCAAATCGACTTATCTCTGTCCAAGGCAAGGATAACATTTTTAAGCAAGGTCTGAAACTCATCGATTACAGGAAGCTCTCGAAGAAAGAAAGATCCCATCCATTTAAGGTCTCATGTAAAGACTTCGTTAACAACCACTCCTAACTCACCATTCGACCCTTTCTATTGGATAAAGTTGGAGAACAAACTATGATACTTGAGTTTTATAGGTATATTTCCTAACCACAGATCATCCCAAAAGAAAGTATGAAAACCTGACCTCGCTATTCTAGCAATGTCATCAGAAAACCAATCAGAGTTACAAACCTCTTTAGTTCCAAGAGGAGATATCTCTTTCCATTAGGAAGAAGATGAGGGAAATCCCCAACCCTTCCTCCTCTATGAAATGCAATAGAAATACCTCTCTCCAGAGCCACGATCCCCCAACACACAACCTCCATCTCCTCTTTATAAAAAGGACAAGTTTAATCATCCAAAGATCCATCACTCATATCCCTCATTTTCTCTTAGGTTTATACACAGCCTCCCGATTCACCAAAGAAATCTTAGACTCCTTCTTCAAATTCCCCCCTCCCTTCCCCTCCTCTCCCCCCGATTTGAAGGATCTTTCTTTGTAACTTCGCTATATACCTTCACATACATTTTAAAAAAAGATAGGAATTGCATTAAGCACTAAATTCAAAAGAAGCACTCTATCTCGAGAAATTTTGTATAGATTGATTTTTTGAACCAAAAAATAGATATATTGATTTCAAAATAGAGGAGTTCATTTTTGTCGGCATCCACTCGATTAGGGGTTATCTTTCTTCATGGTTGTATTTATGAAGTATGCAACAAAAATTTTAGTGACAATACAATGATATTCAAGGTTATATTTATCAAGTATGCAACTCAATTTTAGTGACAATACAATGATATTTACAACTATTCTTAGTTTAACTAATGTACTTTTACTAGCAAGTAGATTTACTTATTTGTTTCTAGACTATTTTCTTAAGTTTTTTTGCAACACAATCTTTCCTAATCTTTAAAAGTTAAAGTTAAAGTTAAACCCATCAAAATAATTCATTGAAATTTTATAATTTTCACTGTCATCAAAGCCTAATTGAAAACTAAAAGTAGCATGCTTCAACATTTAGACACATCATAATATATTTTTCAAATACTATTAGAAGTAAAAATTCAGTACGAGAACCCAACAAATAGTTATGTAATTCAGATGTTCATAGGAAATTTGGCTACAAGACAAAGATGATTTTTCTTGTGTTGTGTGATTCCTGGCCACCTTTCAGTATCAATATCTTCCTTTAGCAACCCATGTGGTAATTCCCAATCAAAGAAATAAAGAACATTAGCAAGGATAAGTTCTAATGATGCCACTGCCATGGACATACCTGGACAAATTCTACGACCAACTCCGAATGGAATTAGTGTAAAATCTTTTCCAAGAAAATTTATAGAACTTTCTAAGAATCTCTCAGGATAAAACTCTTGGGGATCTTCCCAATCATCATAATCTCTTTGAATAGCCCAAGCATTCACGTAAACTATTGTCTTTGCCGGAATTTGGTAGCCTCCTATAACGGAGTCTGCCCTTGTTTCTCTTGGTACAAGCAATGGAGCAGGCAAGTACAATCTTAGTGTCTCTTTTATCACTGCTTTTAAGTAGGGGAAATTTTGTATATCATCTTCATCTAAAACTTCTTTTTTAACTCTTGAGTTTCTAATCTCTTCTTGCACCTTCTTCATTACTCTTGGATTTTTTATCAGCGCAGTCATAGCCCAAACTACTGTGGCTGATGTGGTATCTATTGCACCTACAAGCATGTTCTAAAAGGAAATAACTACTTGTTAAGCACATATTGCTATTACATGAATGCTATTTTGACACAAATTTATGACACCAATACCCACCCACAACTCTATGCATTTTTTACCGTATAAATATGGTGAACAATAATTTTTTTGAATAAAAAATATATTTATGAACACTTACGTAAACGTTGACAATAAATGGTGACGGTGAATAATGTTCGTGAATACTATATTAATAATGACTTTTAGTAGTAAAATAAAGTATGTTAATAAAATATAAAAAGTTGATTAATGAAATTATGTAATTTATTAATAAACGGTTAGATATTAAAAATAATTTTTAGTAGTAAAATAAAGGTGGTTAATGAAAAATAAAATGTTGGTTAACGAAGTCATCATTAATGAAGTGATGAAGTTGATTAATAAGCTCAAATATTAAAATTAATTTTTAGTAGTAAAATAAAGTTGGTTAATGAAAAATAAAATGTTGGTTAAGGAAGTGATCGTTAATGAAGTGATGAAATTGATTAATAAACGCTCAAATATTAAAATTAATTTTTAGTAGTAAAATAAAGTTGGTTAATGAAAAATAAAATGTTCGTTAATGATCTTATGAATTTGGTTAAACAACGGTCAGATAGAGTTGTCAAAATGGACTAGTTATATGTGTCGATCCGTCAGGCCCGAAAAAACATAGGTCTCGAGCCTTAAAATTTGAGCCCATATTTTTTAGGATTTTTTTAACCCGGTCTTAAAAAGTCGGTTACCCAATAAGACTAGTCCATATGAATTGTGGGTAACCCATTAGGCCCGCATAACTACAAATTTTAAAAAAATTATATTCATATTTATATTTTCTTAGTTCAAAATAACATATTGATTTTTCTCACTTCACTAAATTTTATCCTTATTCTATTTAATCTTTCTTTTTAAAATTTTATACACTAATATAATCAATACATTTTCCTCGTATTCTATTAATTTATTTTATTTTATACAATTTAAACATGTATTGTATTTAAAAATACATTATATTATTTATAAAAAATAATATAATACTTTTAAAATGTATTATGTTTAAAATAATATAATTTTTAATTTTATTTCTAATAAATATTACATAATTTTTATTTTATTCTTTTATTAGAAAAGAAAATCCTTTAAGGTTGAGTAACAAGAAGCTCATATAATTGATAGTAATTTTCGAGTCTATATTATAAGAGATAGTTTTTTTAGTCCATTCTAAAAAATCGGAGGCCTGCTAGAACCTCCTATATAAAACCGGATACCGGATAGTCCACTTTAACATATATTAAAAATAATTTTTAATATTAAAATAAGTTATTTAATAAAATATAAAATATTATTTTAATTACTAATAAAAAAATTATATTCTATTTTTAAAATTATTTATTTATTATAATATTTTATTGTTCAATATACTTGTGAATAGTAAAATATACGGTTTAATGTAGTGTAAGAATACTATTTCTTTTATATTAACGGTGTAAAAAGAAGTTTAAAAGAAAACACCTTCTTTTAAAAATAAATAAATAAAGAAGAGAACATTTTATCAAGACAACATACCATAAGGACTCCTTTGATGTGATCAAAAGAGAGATCAATTGAAAACAAACGTTGTTTCATCAATTGGAGTAAAACATCAACAATAACCTCTTCATCTCCATGTTGTCTATTTGGATCCAAATGTTCATCAATAACCTCTTGGTAAAACTCATCCATCTCCTTAAAATTTCGTTCGAGACGCGCACGAAGTCCAGATAGTTTATCAATCCAACCCATGAATGGAATATAATCAGAAACAAAGAAAGCTGTCAGCATAGCCTCCAACTCATGCAACATCCCTTGAAATTTACTCCTCTCTATTCCTTCATCCTCGTACCTCCTTCCAAAAGCAATCCTACAAATTATTGTACTCGAGAGAGAAGTTAGTAATTCACTCAAATTTGTAACAACCGAAGAGGTAGCATGATTAGAAATCTTTTTCATCATTTGTTTCACCTCAAACTTTCTTACAGATGAATAAGATGACACACGCTTGGCGCTTAAAATATGAAGAATACATGTTTTTCTCATGTCTCTCCAAAATTCACCGTATTGAGAAAATACAATTTCTGACCCATTATAAGACAGTTTACGTTGGCCATATAATATAGGCCTATTAGAAAAAACATGATCGTTGTTTTTGAATATTTCTTTGGCAATTTCAGCTGAAGAAACAACAATAGCTGGTCTTAAACCAAGTTGAAGTGAAAATATTGGCCCATATATTTTTGAAAGTTTTGATAATTGAAGATAAAGAATAGAATTGTCTAGCTGATGAAGGTTTCCTATTATTGGCAACCCTCTAGGACCAGGTGGATACGGTGCATCAATGGCTCTTCTACGTTTCAGGAAGAACAGCAAAATACTTGAACACAAAACGAGCAAAATAAGAGACAACATATTGTTACCAATTATGGAGAGAAAAATATGCTTTAGTTCTTTACTTCTTCAATTTAGAAGAATTAAATCATCGTCATATATAATCAAATTTTAGAGATCCACCGAATTATTTCATGTAGCAGATAATACAGAGTAGTCATTATTTAATAATATCATTTGTTGGTATAAGTGTGTCAGAAAATTATTAAAAAGAGTATCTATGGTTTAATCCTAGTTTGGATAGGCCGGAAGGAAGAACGCTAGAAATAGCCCTAGATAAACATGGCTAAAATGAATAGTCCAAATTTTTTTATTTTTTTTTGGGTAACTCAGTACTTTAGTATTTTTCTTATGTAATGATATTGTTTGTGTATATAAATAGTAGTGTATTTAACCATTAAATAATGTAATAGTCTGTATACAACAGAGTAGTGAAAGTTTGTATACACTAGTGTTTGGTGAGATCTGAGTTTTGCACAAGATTGAAGATGAACGAAAACAATCATATGGGTATCAAGCTTCAAGTGTTCAATGGCAAGAACTGGAATCGTTGGATGATTCAGATACGTGAGTTGTTTGACGCTCAAGATGTTCTTGATCTTGTCAACGACGGTTACGTTCCGGCTGCACTTCCGACAAACGCAACAAACGCGCAAAGAAATGCTCAGTATGATCTGAGGAAGAAGGATCAGAAGGTGTTGTTCTACATCCATCAGTGTGCGGATGTGAACACGTTTGAGAAAATCGATGATTCGACAACGGCGAAGGCTAGTAAGCATCTAAAAAACTAAAAGGACAGAAACTGGAAGCCCCATAAATGAGCCGGTCAATGTGAGAGAGAGGGTACGGATCTTTTGGATATGCTTTATTCAAGTCGATGAAGTCTACACGCATTTTCCATTTTTATGACATCTTCTTTACCATAACTATGTTAACTAACCAAGTCAGCTACCTGATCTTCTTAGTGGAGTCAGCCTTCATTAGCTTTCCGACTTCATCTTCTACAGATCTTCTCTTTTGTTCGCCTTCCTTCCGTTTCCTCTGTGGTATTGGTTTGATGGAGGGGGGGGGGGGGGGG